>NW_010127950.1:0-114791 GCF_000699245.1 Pterocles gutturalis | reverse complement strand
GAGGCCGTGTCGGGTCCCGACTACGAGGAGGATGAGGAGTACGAGGAGGCGCTTCCCGTCCACCAGTACATCGTGGATGACTTGATCCGAGGTGAGCCCGCAGCTTTGCCGGGAGCGGGGCCGGGTGTGAGATGGGCTGAGGGCTCTGGGGTGTGAGCATCACCTTTTTTTTCCTGACTTTCTGTTCTTGTGAGGCTGCTGCGTGTAGTTCATTGAGTGCAGAGCAAAAGTGTGCTTCTGCTTGGAACTGTTGTGTTAAAAATAGGCTGTCAGGGATGAAAACTTTGCCTGCGTGTGGTTAGGGTGTGTGGAGGCTGCAGGTTAGCTGGTTGCCTGCTGTACTGCTCTGTTTCTGATAAACCTGGCAGGAGGACTGGGATGTGGTAGCTTCTATCTGCTTCACATGGGAGCATGAGTGGGATTTGTGGGTGGTGTTGGGCCCTGAAGGTGGGCTTTACATCAGGTTGTCTCTTGCTCCAAGGATTTTCTGGGTGTTTTCTTGTGATGGCTTATTTGGGTTGGCGTTGAATAAAGCTTCCAAGGGAAAGTGAACACTTAAACCCCTTAAGTGGCTGCAGGAAAGCTTGTTAAGCATCTTTCAGGCAATACTTAATTGTCAATAGCTGTTGTGTGAACTTGCTGTAGTCTGTCCACTTGTAAGGTGTGAGGAGATCTGGGTAGCCTGCCTGACTATGGGGATGGGAGGATTTTGTTTGTTCTGGCCCAAGTGCAATTGTAAAACAAGCCAGGTACCTACAAGTGATTTGAACCTCACTAGAGGTTAGTAGGTTGGTGCTGTTGCCCTCTAGGATGGGATCTGGCTACTGCGTTTCCTGCAGAAATACGCTGAGGCTTGAATCAGACTGAAGGACCTCTGAGGTGAAGGTGGACCATGCTCCAGCTGCTCAGTCTGGGGAATCTGTGGACCCTTGCTGGAGTTTTTCATAAGTTGAAGCCCTCCAGGGGAAACAGGAGTGTCAGAGTTATTGAGCAGTTCAGCCTGTAAAACTACTGGCTTGGTGACTTCAGTGTTGTATAACTGCACAGAAACCAGAACTGTTACCAAAGGTGGTTGGTTTGTAGACCAGCTCTTCTACTTGGCATGAGGTTTATCTGTGGAGTCTTCAAGCTGTTATGATTCAACTGCGGATGGCTTTCCTGGCTGTGCAGCTTGCAGACAGGGACACGGAGATCAAACCACCAAGCTGAGCCTTGAAGAGGCCTCAATTATCAAGTCCAGCTGGACAGATGAGGGGCCTCAGCTGTTGGTAGTTAGCTCATACTTCTAGGGATAGGAAACCTTGCTGCAGGAACAGTGTTCCTTGTTTACATATTAATATAACTTATACCATTTGAAATCAGGCTTCTGGTTGCTGAAGGCGTTTTTGCTTTTAAGTAACTTCAAGCCAGGCTTGTTGCTCTAGAAGTTAAAATGATCAGCTGTCTAGACAAGAGTGAACTACACCTTGTTTCTTTGTGCAGGCACTCTTCTTGTCACTAGAAATACAGGGTTACGAAGTAGTCGGATCCAGTTGCATCCTATTGTGGTGACTGCCTATATGCATAGTGCTTGGGGTAAAATATTAGTACTCCAAAAATTATTTTCATTGGGTCTGCAGAGCACAATAGAAAAATAATCAGCCTGGAAGAGTACTGTAGATAGCTGTACTGTTCTTAAGACCTATTCAGACTCACCTGGTTAACTGTTACTCCTGAATAGCATGGTGTTGCACAGAGAAGACTTGCGTTGTGGCTAGCAGTAAAGGGATGGTTTCTTCAGAGAACCCTTTTACCAGTGTGCTCTAAAATAATGCTATCAAGGTTTGACTGCTGCAATGAGCAGCTATGGAGCTTTGACCCTTAGTTAGTGGCTGGCTTTAGCTTGTTCTCCCCAGTGAAAGGAAGATGATTGCCCTTGCTTAAATCCAAAGGCTACTAAATCACCAGCATTTCAAACCGCACTCTTCTAGAGGTTTGTCTTAATTGAGATAATGAGGGGCAACAGTAAGCAGCAGAACAAATAACCTGACTCTTGTGGACTATCCTGCTGTCACTCCTTCGGTGCGCTCCGTATCTCTCTCAAAGTAGGAGAACTGGAGACGAACTATCTTCTGCTGAAGACAGCACTGCAGGTTATTTGGGAGAAACAAGTATGCTAACTGGGATAGCAAGCTGTCTTGCCTCTGCAACTGCTTGGGACTACCTAGTGAGTTAAAATGCCTTTCATCACTGATGCAAATGGAGAGTTTAGAGTGATGGAGAGGCTGTTAGCCTTGTATCTGAGTTGATACAAAACTAGTGGATGGCCTGGCTCAATGTGAACTCAAAGTTCTTTGTGTGTGGCTGTGTGAACCTGTTTCACTCAAGTACCTTATGCTCTGGAATGCTGCAGTTCTTCATCTCTGGTGGCTCTCTCAGCTCGTCTTCTCGTACTGCTTTTGGTTTGCATTGCGCAGGACTTCATGGTGGCAGAGTTGGGTTTCATCAGCTTCTAAGCTTGCTGCCTTTGCGCTGGATGTGCAGTGCCAAGCCGTATGCTCACTTGCATCCTATGCTTCCTGGTTGCAGGTTCTCCTGCAGTGACTGTGCCCCAGTCCCCTCACCAAGTCCTGTGATTCCATTTTTCTCAGAATCCAGCTTTTTAGCATTGCTAGGCTGAGTCATCTTGTCCTTTTTTCAGTCGAACCTGTGGTTAAACCCAAGCCAACAAAGAGGGGGGGTGAGAAGAATGCTGGCAAATCAAGAAGGAAGAAAAACAAAGGGAAAAACAAAAAGAAAGGGACTCCCTGTGAAATGGAATACAAAAACTTTTGCATCCATGGTGAATGCATATACCTCGAACATCTCCAGATGGTGACCTGCAAGTAAGTTGCTTGTACCCTGTGACTTGGGTGTGATTGGCATGTGCTGGTGGCGTATGAGGACTTAGGGGGGAAAAAAATCAGTGTCAACTTGGCGTAGGTCCATCTCCTGCCGTATTTTGACTGAGAATCTTTCTGCCATGTAAATTAAGTGATGATGGAATCTGAGATGCATAACAAGCCACTGAACTCATCAGTTGGTCATAAACTCAAACCAAAAGAATGAAAAGGCGTGTCTTCCTGGAACATCACGCCCAAACTAATCTCGACTTGTTGAAATGCTGACAAACCTTGTGCTAGAGCAGTGACTGCATTTCATGAACATGCTCTAAAGCGAGCATCTTGAGGTTCATGGGAAACTCTGAAGCAGTCTAAGTCAGCTTTGAATGTGTGTGGGTGTCCTTGGCTCCAGACAGTAGGGGAGCTGATAAGAACTTGTGTTGATGTTTGCTTGCAGGTGTCATCAGGATTTCTTTGGTGAGCGCTGTGGTGAACAGTTCATGAAGACTCAAAGGAAGAATGATGTGGCAGACTACTCAAAGACTGTGTTGGTTGTGGTAGCTGTCCTGCTGTCAAGCATCAGCTTCATTACTGTACTTATCATTGTGATAGTGCAGTAAGTATTATACTGTCTGTTTAGCTTAAGCATGAGCGGTGCTTGTGTCCAGTAGCCCCAAAATGTGCATGGCTCATCTGAGTTATCTGTGTGGAAGACATCCAAAAGGTCTGAGTTCTTATCCTGGCTTGGACATGCCTTGGGGGTAGAAGCACAGTCTGAGAACTCCATAAGTGACTAAGTGTTCACTTACCCTCTTTTGGTATTGGCTGTGGGCAGCCTGTGACCCTTACATCTTACAACCAGAGCCTTTCTGCTCTTGTTAACACCAGGATAGTTCAAGTGCTCCAGAACATCAGCAGGAGGTTGGTGAGGAGCATTAATGCTGGCACTGCAGTGCTTTCCCTAATCCTTGTGGAGAAGAAGCCTGCAAGCAGTAATGGAACAGCCCCAGGTGTGGCTATTATCCAACACCTGGGTACGCAGCTGGAGGGAAGCTGCTCCAACTATCCATTTACTAATGGAGGTTTCTGGGCTTAAATACTTAGACTGCGGGGGAAGCAAATGGGGGAGCAAGTGCTGTCAGTCCCTAGTACTGTGCTGTTTGCTTGTAAGGTGGAGGGAACAATGATTCCAGCATAACCAGCTGCTGACAGTTTGTGGCAGCTAATCAGAATCCCGGGTCCTCTGGTGAATACATTGAGAGCGCTTATCTGGTACATGTTTCAGGCCTTATATCGAACTCTTCTTTGTACCTGCTAACAAGCAATATGCAGCAGCTTAGGCCTGCCTGTGCTTTTGCTTCTTGCTAGGGTGTTCCCCGGGAGCTTGGGCTGAGGTTAGTCAGTGTGGAGAGCCTAACTCTAGTGTTCCCTGAATATTGGAGCAGCCCTCCAGTTCTGACTGCAGCTCCACCACAGGGCTTGGGATACTGTAGGTGAAACTCAAAAGTTCAGTCTAATTTTAGATCTTGATGAAGTACACCAACTGAATTGGGTACATGCTGTACCCTTTCCTGCAATTCAGGAAACAAGGTGTGCGTTTGTCATTGCACTGTTGCTTCATATTTAGATCTGAACCTGAGGAATGCTGGGATGAACACTTCTCTGAACACTGCCTCATTCTTTGCTGCTGGGAGAGATAACCAGTTCTGTAGTGCTGTAAGAGCAGGTGATCTTTGTTAGTTTCTGGAGCAAGCCATGGAATAGGATTGAATTTATTTGTTTCTGTGAACCACCACAAGGTTGAAGCATGAGGTTCATTTGTCTGTACCTTCATCCAGGGAAGCTAGATAGTCTGTTTGGAACAGTTAACAGGGAAGAGTGGAGAAACAGGGAGAAAATCAATAAGCGTCTTGCTTGCTCAGGGGATGCATCAAGTTTTTGAAGTCCACAGGACTGCTGTGAGGACAAGGAAGGCAGTCTAGTCTCTGCAGCTGTTGTTAAAGCCACCGGGAAATCTGTCCCCCAGAAAGTCTGCTGGTGCTTTGCACAGTTCCAGCAATAAACCCTCTCCATCTTGCTACCAAGTCAGGAAGCAAAACTGCCAGTGCCTAACTGAGGGGCTCCTTGCTGTTGTGGTCAGATACTTCTTGATGGTGAATATTTTAAAACTGTCTTGCTTGAAACTTCCTGGTACTGAGGAGTTGCTTGAGGACTGAAAGGACATATTGAGGATTCAAAGGACCTAAGTCTAAAAGCTGCAGGGGATGCGGGGGCTGGTAACAACAGGATGTACATCAGGTTCAAAATGACCTCTAACATGCTGTAATTCCACAGGGTCAGGAAAAAGTGTCCTCAGTATGAAGAAAAAGAAGAAAGGAAAAAACTTCGACAAGAAAACAGAAATGGCCATGTTGGTGTGTAAATGAGGAGAAAGCAGGTATGAAAGCTGACTTGAAACATCTTGTAGTCCTTCCAGGCTGGAGTTAGCCATATGAGTTGCATGCATGTTTTGCAAAGCTAGTCTGCTTTTAACACTTTAAATGCCTTGAAATGCATAGGTTATATTTGAATGACTGGCACAGTTCTCTGGTTTCCCAAAACCACCTGAGTTGTGTGAGCTCTTCAACAGAGCTCTTAGCTTTCTGGCTGCTGTCTTAAAGAAAAAGTGAGGATTGGAAGCTGTACTGAGATAAGCAGACTTAAGAAGAAAAAAAAAAAGCCCCTAATATCTGGGCAGAGGCAGGTTTAGTGCAGGTAGACTTGCATCTTGGAAGATGGTGCAGCAGCCAGGTGCATCAACACCCCTCAGTATTTCTCTTATGAGTGTTTCCATGCCTTCTCTGCAAGGCATCAGGAAGTTTCTGGTGCCTAGAGGCTGCAGACCAAGACAAAGCTGCCAACTCTGCAAGCGCTGTAGATAGCCTTTCAGTCAAGTTTCGTACTCCAATAGCAGCTGAGCACTAAAATTCCTTGGCCTAGCTGGATCACTCCTGGGAGAAGTCAAGCAGTTTTTAATGAGCAAGCAAGTTGGTCTCTTCTGAGCATAAGTGTACTTAACAGCAGGCTCAAGGTCCTTTATGGATCAGGAGTTAAGCTACAACCTGAAGGAGAAAACTATGAAGTATAGTCCTGAAAACTTCTGGCAGAACTCATAACTCAGAAGTTTTGCTTTGCCATGTGTCAGTTACAGACCTTGTCCAAACTTTGTCCAGTGACAGCTGGAGTGCTTTGCTCAAAGCTGATGAATATCTAGTGGAATGTCCTCAGGTGTGTGCACATCCTTAACCTACCTGCCTCGGATGTATGTTTGAGGTGGTCCTAGCTCAGAGAGCTCATGTCTTGGGTGATGATTAATGTGCCTGATCTGCCCCTTACAGAACAATTCTGATGTGGCCACTGCCAATCTACAGGGTACCTCTGGCTACCTGACATCCACCTGGACACTGTGGGCTGGAGCTGTTGCCACTAAGCCCTGATTCCTCAAGACAGAGGCTGCTGCAAGGAGATTTCAACGTGCCACTTGCTGCTGAATTGCTTGCTGGGGAGGACTGTTAACTGCTACATCTTGGCACAACGATGTGGAAGGAGCTGCCACTGTGGGGTAGAAGATGTGCTATGAAGACCTGCTAGAGACTGCTGCTACTGAGCCCTCTGTCAGTGCTGGAACTCCAGTCTCTGCTGTTGTGTGCATGGACTTGCTTCTGTTAGCAAGTCTCCTTTGGCAGCTCTAACTCTAAGGGAGAGAGCTTGTTGTGGCTTTCAGGAATGGATGGAGGGGGGACTATTCCCTCCCCTCTCCCAAAGTTAAAAAGGGAAGAGCTCTGGATGGCTTATCTCCCTAGACCTCAGTGGACGAAAAACCTCATTCTGCTGTCGCTGTTCTCCCTGCTGATATCGACTTCAAAGAACTCCATCTCTAGTTCTAACTTGCAGGGTGTTGGTGACAGATCTTTGTCAGCCACACCTGGGTTCTGTTACTGTATGTGTGGAAGGTAGTCCCTCTGAATTCAGTAGGACTCGTTGTGTGAGTGGAGCTATCCATTTGCATGTGTGCTAGCCTGAGTCAAAACTGGTCTCCTCAGGATGCTGAGACAGTAAATGCAAGATCTGAAGCTCTGTATCTGAAGGAAAAGATCCATGCTTAAACAAGCTGATAAGCCTGGGCCTGTCTGTTATAAACACAAAGAAAGCTACTTTGTTACCCAGATACTCAGTGCTGCTTTAAGTGGCACTTAATCTGATTTGAAGCATTTTATACTTTCAGTCAGTTAAACTTGACCAATAACCTGTTCCTTTGAAGAATTAAATTCATGTAGTAACAGCCTGCGAGCAGTGGTCTCTTGTGCTCTGCCTTCTAGTGTGGAGAACTCAACTTACCTCAAACTTTTCTGACCCAAGTGTCCTTGGTTTCTTGAACTGTCCACTCAATCTTGAGCACAGAGTATTATTTGAGTTCAGTTTCTTCTTGGAAGAGTGAATGTGTTCTGTTTAAACAGAGCAGAATTCTTCTGGTAGCAGAGAAACACCATTACTTGTCAAGTCATCTCTGTAAATGTGTAAATATTTATTACTGTATTTAATATTTAATGTTTCCATAACAAACTTATTTATTTCATAATTAAACTTTTTACACAACCTAATCATGGTAAGGTTTTTTTCTTGCTCTTGGGAGTACGTGTAAACACTTCAAATTAGAGCTTGGTTTCTCCTCAGAGTAGGGATTTCAACACTTAAGTGTACAAAGCATGGCTGTGAAGAACTACAGGCTTGTGTGAAATATGAGGTTGGTGCTCTCAAAAGTACAAGTTGTTTGTAAACAAAATGTGCAAATGCAAGTACCTGTTTCAGTAGGAAGTCCATTTAATTCGACTACAAAGGAATCCTTTAACTAGATTAGGGATGGGCAGAGTAAGCCACCTCATTGGAAACAAAATCTCAGACTGCAGTTCAGGCAAACAAGTAGCCCTTTGCACTTGGAGTTGAGAGCTGGGAATATTGAAGAGGGGAGAGTCTTTCATCTCCGTGTGGTCAGTGAGAATCTGGACAGTGGCTTGAAACTCAGTCTTAAATGAGGAAAAGCAGAATAGCCTCAGGCTAGCAACTCCCTAAACAGAAAGGGAGCCTTGGCCTCCCCAGTCTACCTGGAATTTCTTTTTCTCAACAGGTAGTTATTAGTCCAACTATATGCTAATGTTCCCTCTAAGCACTTTCAGCAGTGAGTTGGGGTTTAACTTCAGAGTTTACTGAAAAAATGAGTGAGAAGAGGGTGAGTTTGGCTTCAAAGCACCAGTTTTAAAGAACATGGCTGAGAAACTTGTTTTGCAGCCCTTCTCTCAAATGCATCAGCTAAGCTGTGGCTTAGCTTGTAGCAGAAAAGGAAAAAACAAACCAATTCCAGTGAGGACCCAAGTTTTATATCCAGTGTAGGAAGAGAGTGTAGTCCTGTCCAAGAGTAGCTGAGATGCAGTCACCTTGGCCTCCTTAGTTCTCAGACTCTGACTCGGAGAGCAGCTTGTGTTGTATGTAGCTGAGGTACAGCTTAATGTATTGCAACATCTCTTGGGAAGATTGCAAGACTGCGTTCCAGGGAACTTACTTCATTCCCAAAGTAAACAGCACTTCTCTAAGCGGCTCTTCCACAGACATTTGCTGTTAGAGCTCTGGCAAAGAAAGCTGTTTCTGGAAGTCATGCCAAGCTTTTTGCTTTGGAGTAAACAAGCTCAATCTCAGTGGTAACTGAGCCATAGCCTAGTGAGGCTCAGGATGGATTACAACTCCCATTTGAAAGCTGTGAGACTCTTCTTCCAGAAACTCTTCCATCTCTAGTTTTCTTTCTGGAGTAAATAGCAGATTTTTCTACTTGATAGGCTAAGCCTATGCTAGCATAGAAGACTGGGCTGTTTTCTCTTTTCCTTTCCTAGCTTGAAAGCCTAACAGGAGTGAAGCTACTAGTGCAACTTGTAAATTCCATCTGTTGTGTATTTTTCATACTCTGATTACTCAGTAGACTGAAGGGTATTTTCCAAAAATAGGTGGTTTGGAACTGCAGGGTCCCAACAGCGCTATTCCTGGGAGGCTGGACTCTAGAAAACTTAAGTGTCAGCTAGAGTTGTCCTGGTTTGGACTTGAACTTGGATTGATAATCACAAAGCAAAATAATTGCTGAGTCTCCTTAGCTGAAAGTTAGGAAACGGCACAGGGCAGACTTCATAGGAGACTTGTTCCTCTCTAGGGATTTAGGTTGCAGCAGATTTTCTGAGAGGTAGGGTAGTCGGGAACTCCCTCTTAGAGAAGACTTTTGCTGTGTGTCAGTTGCATCTAGTATTGTTACAGGGCTTGCTAGCACAGCAGAGCTTTTCTGTGCCCGAGAGGTGACTGCTGTCTTTTGTTAGGCAGGGAACTTCCCATGTTCTCTGGGGTGGCTTGCTGAGCCCTGTAAAATGTTTTCCGTGTTTGCTGAGGGGACTCCTTTCTGAGGAATTTAGTGAAGGGAATTGAGGCAAACCTCCCTGTCTAGGAATTACATACTTTACTGTAAATTCAGAACTGATGTACAGTTTTACAGTTAAAAAAACAAAACCCCTTAATTATGTTTTTAATCAATTATAACTTCTAGCAAGCAGTAATGTTTTGGGGTTTTTTTTGTACTTGAGCTATGGCCTCAACTAACAACAGCTTGCTACCAGCTTCCTAATGTGAATTAGTTACACAAGCACCATCAAGAGCTACCGTGTCCAGTTGCTTGATTAAAAAAACCCCCACGACTGCTGGGTGGAACTGTATGTCTAGAAGTGTCTTGCTGTCCAAGGACTCTATACTTGTGTGAGAAGCAAATCTGATCTGCTGCAGGGCAAGGCCAAAGATAATTTTTATTGTTCATCCTGCACAGCCAAGTCTGTTCTTCAGGATGTGTACATCATCTGGCTTTTAATCTGCTCCCCTCAGTATGGAGCTGCCTTAGTTCCACTAAGCATGCCTGGGTTTCTGCTCCCACATCTTATTAGTAAGTTATGCCTCCAGGTTTTTCTTGACCTTCCAGTGGCAATGTTACTTTGACGGAAGAACTTCTGTGTCCTGGTCACTTGTAGCTGCCTCTGCTGAGACCTGGAAGAGTAGCCCGATGTTTCTTGCACAATTTTCTGCACGCATAGCTGATTTTGCAAGGTATTTTTGCTGTCCAGCTCAATATCCAGGAACTCTGGTAATGCGAGGGATGTGTCTGCTTGCACAATTCCTTCCTCTTTCCCAAATGTTTTGTTCTCCATGATTATTGTGTTTTGTAGAAAAAAATGATAGCTCCTCACAGTGTTTTTCTCTGCTGTGTGTTTGTGGAGCTTTTGCATGTTTTGCAGTTGTCTATGACCAGAACAGCTTCCTGTCTACTTCTGGACTTTGCTTCCCTCATCCTGCCCTCCTCCCAGCATCCCTCCTCTCCCTCAGACCGGTAGCAGATGTTATTTTGAATCTTGGCCTGCTGGATATTATAGGAAGGCCAGTTATTCTCTGTGGCAATGAAAAGGTGTGAGTTTAAGATGTGTTCTTTCCCCTGGTAAATCGCGGTACGCACAGACATACACAAAGGTGTTTGTACTGGCAGTTGCCACACGTAGATATGTAGCGGTTTGCCTAAATCCGCCTCTGAGTTGTTCGATGCCATTTCCATTAACTGGTATAATTGTTTGTGTTCTTAAAATAACTTTGGGCAGTTTTTATATCGAGGTACTTACCTAGCCTGTTAGCACTACAAATGCTTCAGCAAACTTACCTGAGCAAACATCTGAATGCAAGGTTGTTAACTGGGACAAACGCTTGTCTCTTTTTGGAGAGGTGTTCTCGATGCACTAACGGTATGTCTCGCTTTGGTGAGCGATCCTGCAGCCTCTTGGCTCTTGAGGCGTTATCTCGGATAGGAAGCGATGGCTTCGTCTTCTTGGTGACAACCGAATGCAGTAAGTGAGCGTGCTTGAGGAACGAGGGCCGGTTGCCGGTGTCGGAGTCTATTCCCATGGGATAGATGAGTGGACAGAAGGGTCAGACGGCCTTTAATAAGCAAAGCTTGATTCCTTCTCATTTTGTGAACAAAGCCATGCATACCTATCGTTCCTCTGCTGGTTACACCTTCCTTGAGCAAGTAATCCTCGTTTACTGCAGGTCTGGCTTTGCCTATGACTTGTGAGATTGCTCGGTTGAGACAGCTGCGCCTGTGAATGTCAAGAGGGAAACAGCCATTGTTTGCTTACTGTGGATCTAGGCCCAAAGCCAAGGAAGCAGGATTTGTGCCTTTTCAACCAAGGGAGACCTGTGGGGTGGGGCATCTTAAATCCAAGGTAAAGAAATCCTTTCAAAATACATTTTCTTGGTAAGGAGAGTAGCAGGTTTGTTTTTTTTTAAAAAAAACAAATTTCCAGTCATACAGTTTTTGTGTTGGAAAGACGTATCTTTGGCATATAATTCAGAAAAAGCCACTTTTCAGCTCAGCATTTTTTGACTGAAATAATGCAGCCTGTTCTCTTTGTGTTTTGGAACAAAAAGCAAAACTAAATGGTCCAAGAGTCTGATCTAATCCAGCATTTCCGATATGTCTTAACCTAGGTGTCATGCCTTCCTTCCAACACCATGCACGCTAAGTCAGATAACTCCATCGTTACCCTGACTGCTTTTGGATTCTTGCCTACTGGCACTTTGGTCCAGACCTTGACAAATAGCTTCCTCCTTTGAGCATGGTTTTCCTTACACAGCTGACAACAAATCTGTATTTGGGTACCAGGCAGCAGTCACTGACAGATCATTAGTTCGTGGGTGGTGCTTGAAGCCTGCTAGTTTTCCAGAAGATGAGGAAGTGCATGTTTCAGCATCAGTTAGGTTCTTTTTGCTTAGGAAAGGCAATCTCTTCAGCATTGCAGGTGACTACTTTAAGACCAGTGCAAACAGAAGTTACTTGTAGGTGTCTAAAACAATTAATGTGTTTTTGAAATGTCTGTATTAGAGTGTCCAGTTATATGGCTCCTGTCAGTGTGGAGTCTGAGCATCTCCAAAACAATCCAGATTGTATGACATGCTGTCAGATCTGCATTCCACTCCTCATTTCACTGCTGGGACGGTAAGGTGAATTGGTGGTCAAACAAGAGCTGAACCTGGTAGCTGTCCCAAGTTTTAGCCACAGGGTTTCCCCTCCTCTTGCATCCTTTGCCCTCAAATTTCTAAGCAGTGTGATTTATGTTCAGAAATGATTAAAGGTGCACACAGAAGATGCAGGTAGAAAGAGCTGCAAATTAAACTTTCAAATGTAATTTCCATAGGCACAGAGTGTGGCTCCCATTGATATCTGTCTGCATTGCTTTCATATCGTATCTGGCTCCTTCCAGTTAAAAGGTGCTTTCCTGACTTACGCTCAGAGATGATTGCTGTCAGGGGTGAAAGGCAGACAGCTCTTGGATGGAGGAGGAGGGAGCAAAACCAAACCAGGGCTTAGGGCAACAAATGTCCTGTCAGGTCTTAGTCTCTCTCGTTTACGATGAAAGCTTTTCAAGAACATGAACGGTAGCTATGTGTCTTAATCTCATTTAGACGTTCTATGCAAGCATCAGCTTATTGCCTGAAAAAGGCAGTAGCAGTTGGGATTCCAGCTGGAAGGGGGAGTGAGGTGGAAGGATAGAGTAGCTGAGCAGAGCAAAATGGGCCAGAATAAGCACTGGATTTTACATTATGACTTCCCAACAGATACCCCTGCCATGAAAAACAGTAACTTCCCTTTCAGTTTTCAGGACTTATCTGGGGTAATTCCCGTGAGCTCTGTTACCACCTGTGAAGGAGATCTCAGAGTGCTAAATTCAACCTATAGCGCTCTCACACTGATACAAATATCAAGGAAAGAAAGGCACAGTAAGGAATATTAAAGCATAGCAAGGCATACTGAGGAGTGCCTCTGTGCTGGGTAGGTGCATACCATACTGCTGGCGTCGCAGGGCCTTTTGTAGGCTCAGCAGTAAGCACCTCTCGCCTGTCTGCAATGAGCGAGAGGCTGGATGGGATACTGACGGAGGGATGCGTGATGTGACATGAATAAAGACAGAAACCGTTTCCGGGCCTTTCAGAAGCTTGTATTAGCAGCAGCAATAAGAAGAAAAGGATCTTTTTAGCGTGGTTGCACACTTATTTTTCTCAGTCACATTTGTGGTTTTTAAAGTGTATGAGACTCTACTTAGAAAGATACCATTAGCTACAGAGCCATGCCTTTAAAAGATAAGATTTGAAAGAAAACATGAGGTCCACAGACAAAAATGCTCATCTGTTTCAAACCTCTGATTAGGTGCACAGAAGCTAAAGTCGTACATACAAGCTTGGTGATGGCACTTGCGAATAGGTAGCCAGGGGAATTTTGTATTTGGAGTATTCTCTCTGCAGATGTGAGGGTAATTCTGCTTGCAGTGGAAGATATGCAATGGCTGCTTTTGTGCCTGGTCCTTGGTTTTCTGTTTTTGAAAAAAAAAAGAAAAAAAAAACAGGGTCATTAGCATCTGTGCTTCTGTTCCTCTGTTCTATGTGCACCCCAGCAGTGCAGACTGGAATTGAACTGGTTTTTCTGTGGGCTGGCATGATTTACATAAGAAATCACTTACTGCAACGCTGATGAGCAAGCAGTGCAACAACATGTATCTCTTAGCAAAAATATCGCAAGAAAAGTTGTGAAGGGGTGGTGAAGAGCGCTGGCAGGGAGCTTGTTAGCAATCAGCGGTGTCTAGTCTCAGTCCCGGTAGCATCAGCATGAGTTAATCATTGATTTAGCAGAAGGAAGACAGCAGTGTTCAGAAGATCCCATCCTTCTGCTGGCATCTGAAAAATTCTGCTTTAAGACATGATTAAAGCATTTCATAATTCTCTTTGTCGAGATTATCTTGGCTTGTGCGAATAGCTGCTTTCATTTAGAAGACATACTTAGGTAACTGAGGCCTCCCCAGTGCATCTGGAAGATAATTTAAACACACGGCTTGAATTTGCATCTCTATCTGTTCAAACCCTGTTTCTGGTTTTACCTGGTTCTGGAGAGTACTTAAACCATCCTCACCGTGCAGCTGTTTCATCTCCAGGATGCGTTTAAGTCCATGCTCTGCTGTAGTCCGTGTCACATAAAGCTGTTGCACACTGAATCCCCAGTGGGAGTAGGATGAGTGTTGCCACTGAAATAACTCTGTGCTTTACTGTCTCGCAGCGCAGTTGCACAACAGTCTCTGAATGAATCCCACTCGTACATCCCCAGCGATTGCGCTAGGGTTCAACACTATGATTCAACGTCCACGGCCTCGCTGGTGCTGAGGAGATGCTCCACAGAATGGTCAACTCGCAGCAAAACAAGGCAGCTTGTGTGTTTTTGGGAGGAGCCAATTAATAACAAGCATTATCTTCAGCAAGTGTTCCAAGCTTTAATGAAGGCCGAAGGCCTTTTATCCCCTAGCTCAAATGTTGTCACAGCCATCCTCAGTTTCTGTTCAGCCTGCAAGCCAGTCTGGAGGGAGCTCTTTGGAAAGCAGCCAGTTGGTCTGCCAGGAGATTGGATCCAGTTGCATCAGCATGGGAGCAAGAATGTTCCCGGGGCCGGTGGGACCAGTTCTGACTGGTTTTCCCAAAGCTCCTCCTGCAGGAGCTCCTGCAAGGACATCCATTTACCTCACCAAAACGCATCTTGCTGGGTGATCCAGGGATCGTGAAAGTAGAACAGCTGTAGAACAGAAGGGATTAACCCTTCCCTGGGCACTGAGCCCAGTGACAGTGTGAAACGATAAGTGATACAGCACCAAAAATGCCACCCAGCCATACTGTCTTTCACCATCACAGCTACAGAACTATCACAGACGAACATCTACCAAAACAAGGATGAGCCAGGCCCTTGTTCAGTGGAAGATGAAATCAGTCAGTCTGTGCTGATTAGCAGCTGTTGGTACAGATAACGTTATGGAAAGCTCTCCAGCCTTTCAGAAAGGATGTCTCAGACTGGCTGCTTTGTGCAGGGTTATCAACGCTCATGACTTACCTGTGAACCTTTCCATCGCATATGGTGCTTCAAGGAGGAAGCCATCGTAGTTTTGGTCTTTTGTATTAACGGTGTTTCAGTTTGAAGCTTTGGAGGAGCTTAAAGTATTTCGTACATGTATTTGTGCACATGCCTGTCAAATCTAGGTGTTTACAATGGCTCGGTACTGTGGAGGACTAGATGAGGCAGTCCCTTCAGGGGCCCAGTCCCTGGAGATGGTTACTGGTGTGTTGCACACAGAACTGGCTCCTGGCACGGAGGGACGGCCTGAGAACCTAGAGTTTCACATGGCTATTTTGAGCAAGGACGTTTACAGCCCCTGGGGCTGGAAGGGATGAAGTTCAGTATATGAAGTGAATGTTATACTAAAGACTTTTGAAAATAGCAAAACTGACTTTATTTCCTCTCCTGATTTTTAGAGTGAACGTCACGATTTGGGAGACCTGTCTGCCGACTGTAATGTGACCTGAGCTGGGAGCCCGAAACCGTGAGTAAGAAGCCATCTTTGACCTCAGTAGCTACATTTCCATCTCTCACCCGGGCAGCATGGGTGCATGATATGGGCAGATGTTCCAGCCCGGCTGATCTCAGGTGCTCTGAAGGAAGTAGGACAGGTAGCAAACAAACCCTCAGGCCTGTTTATGAAATATTCCTGTGCAGTGGCTCCCAAAGCAGAGTGGAGGGAGGCTCTTTGTTACTGGGCAAGGAGGAGGCAGGGGTTGGGGGGAGGCAGTTTGCTGCAGGTGCCACAATCTATGCAAAAAGAAACCTGACAACTGCTGCTTCACCGCTCTGCCTGGCTAATTACTATTGGAAAAGCTGTCTCCAATGCAAAGCATCTGGGATGACTTTGTAGCACAGAGAACATTGATTAAACAGATGGTATCACCCACGAGCATGGCTGGTCTCGGGGAGGAACAGGATACGCCGCACAAGAGAGTGCTTTGCATTGGGTCGCTGTGCCCACACGCTCTCTGCCGTGACCTGGTGTGGCATGTCTGCCTGCCCGCCCCGAGGACACTCAGTTGCAGCCCACAGACATGCTGCTGTGGCTCACGTGGCTGGCTGCAGCTCAGAGGCCGGGCTGATGTGATTGGGGCCACTGAAAACAGGGGCAGGGCGGTGGGCAGGAGACAGCCACTGCAGATGTGTTTTGTGTCTGCGCTGCCCTGCCAGAAGGGGTTCATCCTGCCTGGAGTGTGGCCTCTTGATCTTCCTCACTGTAGTGTCTGTCCTGTGGGCAACGTGTGTCGGTAGTTGTTGCCCCCAATACATGCGTCCTTCTGAGCCGTGGGTTGCAGCGTGTTTCCCCAGGAACCCCAGCTGTGCTTTCCCTTCCTTAGGAAGCTGATACTGGTTGTATACCTTTAGGCATCCTTTTCTCATCACCCTTTGTAAGGTCCATGAAACGTACTATGCCTTCTCAGAGAATCAGCACAGTTGAGCGGGGAATTCATCCCCAGCACAGACAAAGACCTGACAGGATCTCCTGGGAGACTCAGCTCTGTGTGCACATTTCTAACTGGCATGATTCACAGGTGGCCATTAAGGGTCCCACCACTGCAGTAGCAGCGCTCTGCTGTCCTGGCGATGCCCCTCCTGGACCTCTTTGCTGTCTCCTTCAGTCTTGAACTCTCTAAGCTCTTCCCCACATTTTGTCTGAAACGGTGTGCTCTGGGCTATTGTTGCGAGGGAAAGGTTGGCTGGAGGTGCCTGCAAGATGCAGGCAGGTTTTGCAGTTTCTGGGGTGTTACCGTGCCGCATGGAGCCTAATTTGAAAAGATGAAGCGACCAAGACCTCACTGGCAGCAGTAGCACTATCTGACCTCCTTTCAAAGCGGTAGGAAACCATTGCCTCATGCTGCTGTCAACCCGCACAGCTCCTCAGGTGCTAGTGTAATTTATAACTTCCAGTGGATAAACCAGTATTGATCTGTGTTCTGTAAAGAATCTTACGCTGATCAACTCTTGCTCAGCAAGCCTTAAAGGTTCTTCCAACAAAATCAGAAAATACTAGGAGTGCAAGAGTTAGCGTAGAGATTTCATCCCACTCTGCACAGCCTCTCAGAAAGGTTTCTTTCCTCCTCTAGCTAGGTGGGAGGGAGACAAATTCTCCGTTAGTGAGGTGCCCTAAATACAAATCTGTTTCTTCTCCACCTCCCAGCTGATGAGCTGTAAGGTACAAAAGGGGCACTGAGCCAGGCTTGGAAAGCCAGCCTCCCTTTTCATATTGGCTTCCTGATGCTATCTCACACTTGCCTCCCAGTGCTGGTGCAATCCAAGTGTGTCTGCCTGGGCTCACTCCCAAGTCTAAGCTGTATCAGTTGCACCCATGCACACTTCCAGCTGTCAGGGTTTAGCCCCCAGAAGAGAGGGACTGTTTGAAGGTCTCATTGAAAGCCAGACCCTTCTCAGAGATGTCTGCTGCAGCTCTGCAGGATTTTTGGTGGTTCACCGGAAAAGAGGAGATTAAGAGAATTTGCCATGAGCAGTTCTGTGCAGTCATTTATTCCCTGCCTGCTGTTGTGGGATTGTTTCTCTCTGTGCTACCAGGACAGTGTGTAGAGTCTCTATAACTGGTTCTCACCCATCCACTATTTCAGGATCTAGGTGTATTTACCTAGTAGCAAAAATTTATATAGGTTAATTCCCACACTCCCAATGAATGAATCATTAAGGGAACAAAGAAAGGTGCCTCCTTTAAAGTATCACTGCCACCTGCATTATGAACATACGCCCAGGTTTACTTGTGCATATTTAACCCCTTATCTGAGTAAATAAATGACAGTCAGCTCTGGCACTGGCTGCGCCTCTGACATGGATGGCAGGAGGAAACATGTTCCTGCACTTGAAAGTGGTGTGCAAAACTCAAAAGAATGCTGAAAAAGAAAACAAAACCCCATATGGGATTCCTTAAACTGCGCAGCTAGACCTGGCCAGAAGTATGTCCCACACCCTTAGGTTTCCATGCAGGTTGAGGAGGAGCGATACCCTGCAGAAATGCTTAGCATTTGGCAGAACTGAGCTGGAGGACTCTGCCTCCCACCAGGAAAGCCCCAAAACCTCCTTGCTAGTAGTTGACGAACAGTATGAGTGGAGTAGCTGATGGTCAGATCCAAAGGATGCAGTAGCTTCTCGGGAGAGCAAATTGTTTCTTCCTGAATGCAAGAACAGCATCCCTTCAGCTGAGAACAGCAGATTGGCCTGAATTGCAAGGGGGAGGAAGGCGGACCGCTGTATCTCCTGTGTGTTTTTCCCACTTGGTTGGGTTGTCAGTATACAGTCTTGTGAAGAGGTGCGCCCTGAGGATGTGAAAGGAGATAAGCCACCAAACTGTATTAGCACATGAAAGAAAAAACAGTGGGAGCTTCCAAAGGATGGCAAAGTTTCAAAACCTGCTCACAGAAGCACATAGTTGTGGATGATTACTCCAGCACACTCCTCCAGCTGGAGGTGTGGCAATGTAGCGTGAGATGAGAACATGGCAGGTTAAGTGAGTAATGCCAGTGCTGTTCTTAGTAAGGAATCCTATTTTTAGTACGGATTGGCTTGGAATATAAATGGCTTTAAAATCAAAGAGCCAGTGAAAGGAGAACTTCAGTGAAAGGCACTGGGTGCAAAGATAAAAGTACAACCTCCCTCTGATGATGACCCCGAGACACACAATGGCAGAAACCGAGAGGCGTAGACTCTGTGGCCCAGTGCTCTGTACCTGTGCTGTCCCACACCCCTTCCTTTCAGGCACCATTAGAGACAGGACCCTGGGCTTTTCTTTTGGTTCCTGCACTTTGCAAGCACCCAGTAAAGTGCTGTGCAGCCAGCGACTCCTCTTCATACAGCTGGGGAGATAGAGGCACGACAAGACATTGGAAGGTAGTGCCTAACGCCTTTTGCATCCCAAGCTGCTTAGAAAATGAAGTCACGCAGAAACAGTGGCCAGTGCTGCTATCAAATTATTTGCAATGCTTGAATCGTTGCAGGTAAATTCTTGTCCTTTGGGCGTCCAGTGTATGTTTCACAGGTTGGCTCATTCTGGGGGGGCAACAGGACCTTTGGCAACATGTGTTGTGTTATTACAGCTGCAGTCTTTGTAAGGCCCAGCTCACTCAAGGCAGGAAAGAGACTGAAGGCAGCAATGCAAAAGTTCATTTCTTTCTCTGGGAGAAGAGGTTTGCTTTGGAAGGACTGTGACATGTCCTGTTTCCTGTGGCTGATGGCTGGAAGGGTTCAGCTGCCTGTATTGATCCGGCAGCAATTACAGCTGAGGCTGTTGGATTGTTATTCCTATGCCAACACTGTCTGTGTGGAAATGAACACCACCACACACGTTGCTGAAGTGCAGTGTTGCTAGTCAGGGATGTGCCGCAGGTCCCGAGCCATTCTCAACAGGGCTGTTAAAAGCCAACTCTGGCAAGCTCCGCATCCTCGTGCCACCCCTCTGAGCCTGGCACTCAGGATCCCTTCTTCCTGCTCCCTCCATTGCTTCCCCAGCGCTGGAGCAGGTGTTCCAGAGCCTGGGAGCCCCTATTTGCCTGAAATGTGTCTTCAGAGGAGGAACAGAGATTTCAAAATGCTCAGAGTTGCTGCTGGTTTGAGACCAGCTCCTGTATTTGCAGCATACCGTACAGGCGCGGGGAGTGACGGCCTGTGTGTCCCCTGGGGATACCCTACGTCTCCGCAGCGCAGCAAAAGCGAGGCATCTCCAAATGCTCCGTGTAGGCACACGTAGACATTCTGCAACGCTGGTAGGATCCCGAGTTAACCAGAGCTTTGAGGTGGCTCTTCCTAGGCCTTCTCTGTATCACCAGCTCTCCAAAGAAGACCAACACGGCTTTAAATCTCCAAATCTGGTTATATTACAATATAAACTACAATACTTAACTTCTCAAGTAGAACCAAAACTACAAAGAGCAGGTTGAAAATAAGAGCTGTTCTTAGCAATAATGCTTCCCCCGTATGCACAGATACCTTCTGTCCTTGCAGGGGCTTGCTTTCTGCCAGCTCAGTGGCTCTGGATTGCAGCGGGCTCTGCACAGTCCCTTCTGCCCCATAGGAAAAACAAAACCTTCCTTTCCTAACTTTGGGTTCTAGCTGTGAGGCTGGTCCTCTGAGCAGTCTACCTTTTTCAAAGAGCATGGCACCCAAATGAGAACCAAACAGATGAAACAGTGTCTCTCACCGTGACTCAGAAATGGATAGTCTGGCTGGCGGTCTGTACATGTGTTGCAGACATGTCTGTGATTTCTGGAGATCTAATGCCCTGACTCATCTGTAGGACATCTAGAAATCCTGGGCAGGTATCCAGAGGCCTCATATTCTACCTGGACACCATTTCCTGGCAGAAAAGGAGGAACAAACTAGGGAAACCCTGCTAATTTGTGGGACCTACTGGGTTCTGCACACAGGTCTGATCTGCCCAGTGCTCTGGCTGTCACTTTGACTCAGTGAGCAGGCACAGAGGTGACTTTACCCTTCTGGTTCTTCGTAGTCCGTTAGTGTAAATAGCAAACCCAACCCCTGCTGTTGTTCTGTTGCAATATGTCTGAGATCCAGGACACCGCTTGGAATGGGTTTCGCTTTAAGAGCAGCCGTTTGGATGTTGAAGGTAGAGGGATCTAAGAGGTGGCTGAGAACTGCTCTGGAAAGCCTGTGATGGAGGGGGAATGGCCTGGGGGGCTTCTTGTTTGTTTTTTTCTGTTGCTGTACAATATGGGATACCATTTGGGATTTCTCTCCTTTTCTAAGGAACTGTAGTCCGAGACCGTGTGATCAGGAACTTGTTCTTACATGCGCAAACTGTACGTGGTTCTTGCCATTCCTTTCTTATTGACCTCTGCCCTTAGATGGGGGGAACTTCTCAGAGTGAGGGCTCTCTTTAGGAGCATGCAAAGTGGCAACCGTCGTTGCCAGCAAAGGGATGCTTTGCTCTGGGCTTTACTGGTCTTCCCTACCTGCCTGCTGTGCGAGAACAGCCCAGGTGATGTGCAGCATGTGGATTAGCAGCGAGGACCCTGAGTGACCTCCCTGCTGCTAACACGTGTGGCTGCAGGAGACACTAAAGTTCACGTGAGAAGGTTCAGGTATGCAAAACAATGGGTGTGAGCTGAAGGCTTGTGTGTTTGTTTTAGAAGTAGAGAAACACAGGTTAGTACTTCAAGTACTCTCCTTTGATTAACATATGATCTGACGTGGGGAGACTCTGCAGGGGAAATTCAGCAAACAGGGCTGTTGGTAAAGTCCCTAGCTGCTCATCTCTGACCATGGTAACAGGTAGGAGGTAGTTCAGGGAGCAAACTGCTTTTCTTTGTTCTGATCAGAATGCCTGTCTAGCAGATCCATGAAATTGGTCCAAGAAGACAGAAATGTTGCAGAAGGGTCTGATTTCACCCTTTTGAATCCAGTTCTTTTTTATTTATTCTATAATGATCGTTCAATTTTTACAATAAATATTTCTTTTCATTTCTTGTAAAATTAAGAAATCACTCAAAGAAATAGTGTTTTGTTCAGAGTAGAAGACAATTTGTTTGACGTGGAGTTTTATCTTTGTGTGTGTTTTCATTTGGGAGAGGATGCAGGGGAGTATCCATTGTGAGGTGAGAGTTCTCCAGGCTGTCCAACGGGGACAGAAAACAAAATCTATGTGTGCAGGTATGCACCCACTCATTCACTGGGTGCTGCACATGATTTGAAGATATCCTTGTTTACAGTAAGGTGACTTGGGTGTATGGCTTTGTCTTTGCTGCCTATCCACCCAAACACACCTCAAAGTAAAACTCAAGTGACTATAAATAGTTGGGGATCCTAAAGACAAAATACAGGTGCAGTGTAACCACATCATTTGGTCCAAGTTTCACGGATGACAGAAGAAGTCCTGCAAATCTGTGGTTAGTTTTCAGAAGCCTGGAGCACACCCTGAAGTCAGTAGCTGTGGTGCTTTCCCACTGATCTCAAAAGGCCGGAGTTAGGCCCGTGATGAAGACTTTTGAAAATGCTGCTCTGCAGTTGTGGATTTAGTCCCGTCGCCTCTTGTGGACCCAGAAATGTTTCACCGCTGTAAGAGACAGCAAAGTCTGGCAGCTCTACTCATCTCAGGCGTAAGTGCTTAACAGATGCCGGTTAGCAGCTGAATATACAGTGTCATTGATGGAGAGGCCAAAGCTCTTAATGACAAATATTGATGCGGTTCTTTGCTGGGGAGGCAGGAAAGTACAGGTAGATAACTGTGCTCATGTTGGAGCTGTTTGGGTTTACCTGGGCAGTTTGCAATGTACTGAGTCCTGATGTTGGTTTGTTCTTAGTTTCTCCCGTGATTGCGTCTGTGTGCAAATCCCTGGGGTTTTCTGAGGGTGTACTCCAGGAACAAGGCGAGGGAGAGGAGCAAGCCCTGCTGGGAGGACAGAAGCAGGATACAAATGGGCTCTTGGTTTCAGTTGGAGACAGTGAAGAACTGCTGTGAGTCTGGGTGTGGAGGAAATACGTCAAGACTCTGAGCCAGGGCTGGATGGCACTGAAAAGCAGGGAAGGCAGGAACAGAATTGGTAGGGTCTTGGTGAAGCCACCTGACAAGTACATCTGAGGTGGAGCAATAACAAGCACTGTTAAGGCCAGCCCACAGCAAAGGAATACGATAGTGGAGAGGTGGAGACTAAAGAGCTGGGCAGAGTCAAGAATGACACCTCTGCATGTCAGCGCAAAGCCACTCTGCTGCTGAGGGCAGGTGGTTTTGGTCCCATAAGTTGTGCTTTTGTGCTGGCTTAAACTTGGAGAAATGGGAGCGGAATGGTGCTTTGTGCACCAGCAAGTTCCACTTGGAGATGCTGAAGCATTCAGTCTCTGTTGGATTGATCTGGATGCAGCAGTGTTGCTGTGGTCCTGCCTGACCTTCCTCTGCTCTATGGGCTGAGCTGTGCCACCAGGCCACATTTCTTACAACATTGCAGCCAGACAGCTACGAGTGGTCTGAATGTCCTGGACAAAGGAGATCAAAAGGCACTGTGACAGCCCAGCTGCAGGTTGAAATAAGGCTTTGGTGCTGGTTAAGCAAAACCATTTGACTTGTCTCAAACTAGCCCCAAACAAATTTTCTGGGAATATTAACATTCTGTGAGGCAGTGAAGGGGTTGCTTGGCTTCCTTCTTTCCCTCCCTCCCTGTCTATTTATGGGAGAAGATATTACTCAGGAGCAAGGAATGACGAAAGTGCAAGACATCATCTCCTGATATAGATGGCAGGGCCCATCCTATAGAGACTCATGCTTCTCCATCAAGGTGGTTGTGTGGGTCTTGGGGCAATAAGACATGTTAATAATCGTGGCTTGGGCTGGACAAAGAATGAGCTCTGAAGTCCTCAGCGCTTTTCACCATGAACGGGAAGACCCTGAAATTTTTCAGAAACAGTTGAAAAGTGTTGTGAAGTGAGGGGCCATTCAGAACATGGGTGGTGGAGCAGACAGGCCATGTATTCTTATTCTAATGGAGGCGTGTGTACAGGAGGCTTGGCCTCACTGGAGCTCATCAAAGGCGTGCAGAGCACCCATCACTTCTGAAGGCTAACTCTCAGTTGCATACAAGTCACCATACATTTCCTGTTGCAGTTTTACTTCCCCAAGCCCCATGGATTCTGCACTGGCAAAGGACTCTGCATTTGTTCAGGTTTGGGGTTTTTTTCTCCTTCTGAATCCGAAATCTGCATGCAAGGGCATTAAGCAGTAGTACATGTGTATCTTGGTAAGCATGCATGTGCTCTCCCACATACCTGACTCATCTGTGTCACGGGCTGAATGCGATTAAGGAGAGGCCCTGTGTGCCCAGTAGCGACCTGGACACTTGTAATGGTTTGGTTCTTCTGCACAGACACTTGGGCTTGCTGACAGAGACAGTGGGGAGATGCTACCCCCCAAGAATGCTAGTCTTCTTCTGGGCTTGGGACTGACTGCCCTCACCCCTCCAACAGCCCCCCCAGAAGCCATGCAGAGCTGTTGCTAGCTAGAGCTGGCAGAGACAGAAACAGGTCCCTTGGTTCCTTTATCCCAGCTTTACTGAGATATTTCAGGCATGCGTGATATAATGACAGTGTGGTGCAGCCCAAAGGTGTGGTGGAAAATCTGGTTCAGCACGCTGGCTGAGCTGCTCCATGGATCCTCAGCTGGGACACGCTGTAAGGCACAGCTCAGCACTGTTAGCACAGGAAAGACAAGAGCTGCTTCTCTCTCACTTCATCCTGAAGAAACCGCATTTTTCCATTTTCATTTTTTTCCGTCAGTTCTTGCATTGCTACATAAGTGTTTGTGTGTGTGTGTATTTCTAACTGTTAGGTGCCATCTCATATTTTTTGTTACGCTCATCTCTTGAAGCCCCATTTGGTATCAGGGATGCCTGTTGCACAAACCCACTTCAGATGCAGGTTTTGGAGGCAGGTTATTCTGCCTGACCTGCATGGCCTCTAGCGGGTATTCAGAGCCCTGCTCTGGGTTCTCTGGCAGATTGGAGCCACGTAAACCTAGTGTGTGATACTGTGAAAGCTCAGAGCGTCTGTCTACAGGAGAATTATTGTAGGGTCAGACTCAGAAATCGGAGAGACAATCACAATGATGCTGGAAAGAGATGTTCCGCAGCTGTACACTCAGAGGACTCTGCAGGCCAACTGCTGTGACGAAGGAGATCAGATAAAAACAAGTGTCCAGCTCCTTAAGGGAAAAAAGGGGGCAGCAATTTTTGTCAATGCCTGTGTCAGTCCAGCCCTGTTCAGGCTTCTGGAGACTTAACACCCCATCCTGAGCTGGAGCAAGCTGGTGCAGCTGTCCTGGCCCGTGTGGAGATGTGACCTGGGGAGGATGCTTTGATAAGCAAGTCTTTCTCCCTAAAAGATAATTGCACTTTTCTTGTCCCAAATCAAGTCCAACAGCTGCTATTTATTTATTTAACAGAAATTTCCAACAAAATGGAAATGCGTGAGATTTTTGCAACTTGGACTAATCCGTTGCAGTTACATCAACCTGAAATACTTCAGTGCAAGTCAGATCAATATTAAGCCAGATTTTCCCACAGCAGCACATTGCTTTATGAGCGTTGCTTGCCTCCTTGTTATCCTCTCTGAACCAAGCCCCATGACCACATCAGTCATACGGCACTCAACATACCGTGTTCCCATGCTGTACCTGGCCGAGGAAGTCAGCGGTGCACAGTGGGGACGTTGCTCTCGAGGGTGTATTACGGCTGATGTAGCTCAAACTGGGGAATGAGGACCCAGTCTGCTGTTCAAGGAAAATGACTCCCAGCAGGGAAGCCCAGTGGTGTGTTTTGCTCTGTTGGTTAAAAGTTCAGAAGGGAAAAAATTCTGTTTGCTTTTCCTGAACTAATCAGCTGGTGTTTGCCTTGGAAAAATGGAAACTTACAAATCTGCAGAAAATGCCATTGCAGTAGCGACTGGAAGAAGCTTAGGATTTTAAATGTGTAAGTGCTAAGCATTTTGGAGCAAAGGATAATAAGGGAAATGGAGAGACGCCAAACTTTACAAACCTCTTGCCTTGGGGTCAGTTTGTAGTCTGCCCTAGTGGTGTTAATGTTTCCATTTTAATGACTGCAAGCCCAGCACAGTTTGGTGCTTGGTTTGGGTTCTCCCCGTTTGTTTAAAAGTGGGGGGGCAGCTGTGCTGAGGCCGCTGTGGCTGGTTACAGACCGCTTTCCTGCTCCTTGACCTCCCCTGGCTGGCAGGCGGGGGCTCGTCCCCAGAGGAAATGGCAGAGGCACAGAGCATCCTCGCAGACAGGGCTGTCTTGGCCCCGCAGCTGTGTGGGGAGATCAGAGGGCCTCAGATAAAGATCACAGAAATAGCTGGCTTCATTAGCATCCTTTGGCTTCTTCCAAAGACTGCTGAGTCTCTTTGGCTGTGTGTCTTTGGGCTGCACCATCGTCTGGGAGTAAAAAGTCCAAGCATCCTTTCTCCTGGGACTTGGGAGTAGTGCTTTTTGTTCGTGCTAGTGACTTTCCGTGCACAAAACCCTTCTGGAGGAGAGGAGACGAGACTGCCAGGCCCAGTGGCTGGCACAGGGATTGCTCCTCAGGGCAGCAGGTTTCCTTTCAGCTTCCTTGTCTGCTGCCCCCGTTCTCCCATCTGCAAAATAAGATTAGTAATCCTTGTCCTGTAGGCTCTTTTCTGGAAGAGGAAAAGGCTGAGAGTGGCAAGAGGCACAGGTGCTGGAGCAGCGCAGCTGGTGTTCCTGAGGCCTGTGTGCCACCGTTGCTGGCAGAGGCTGCCCTGAGAGAGGCACAGCCTACCTGTGCTTCCAGGTGTTGGTTTCTGCTCCATAGCCGGTCTGCCCTTGGAAAGGCCGTTTCCCCCTCTGTAAACACACCTAAGTGCTTGCAGAGGGGAAAACGGTCCACATCAGCATCCTCACTTTATGCTCTTTCTGTTGATAAACGTTAATAATTCTTTACCTTCATCCTCTCAAGCACTCAGGGCTCCTCCCACGCGGGTGCTGTGAGCTGTTCATGTAAACAGTCCCTCTGTTCTGGTGTGGCCTTGCTTAAGCCATCAGAATAAAAATCTTCATGGGTGACAGGAAGAGAAGTACAACACCTCAGCCACCACAGGAGGCTTGGAGGAGGACAAATGGCCCGACTTGTGTTAATTCTGGATGCACAGGCTGATCCATGTTTGGGCAGTGTTAGTACAGGGAATTAAATTTCGTTTGCATTCTCTTTGGCAGGTGGAGAACACCCAGAGCTAAGGCAAACATTGGGAAGCCCTATTGTAATCAAAGGTCTTTGGCTCAGGCCTGTCAATTTGCGCCTGATTGCAGCAGGTGGCAGGGGCTTAGTGCAGGAGAGGCCAAGGCCAGCTGCACCCTGCACAGCCCCGAGGTTTGCCTGTGCTCGTACCTGGGCAGTAGTTTCCGGTAATGTGAGCAGCAGGGAGGTGACTAGTGAGACCAGCCTCTGTGGCTAGAGTAAGTAGAACAAAAACCCGGCGCCTCCATGTGAAATACATACAGAAGGGGACATTTTGCTTAGCTGAGGGGCTGGGAGCTAGGAGGGCGTTTTTAAATGAACCTCTTGATAAGTGGACCACTCAGCAGCTTCAGCTGTAGAAACTCAGTCCAGAAATCTCAGACTGTGGCAAAAATCTTAGAAATTTGCTTGTGTAGTGATTACAGGAATGGACAGACCGATGCCTATCTGCTCATGTATGTTCCCTTCTGGAAGTCACAGTTCTCTGGTGGTGACACCCATTTCCATAGCGATGCATAAATGAGGGTTAATAGATTCACATTAACAGGGAAGAATATGAACACAGAGGTTTTTCAACAACAAATCCTGTGAAACTTAAGTCCTCTGAGCAACGACCAGTAGAAAAGAAATGCAGAAGGGTAGTTGCCCATTCAGGAGGTGGAGTCATCTCTTACAAGCAGTCTTTCTCAGGTGTATTCTGGCTGTCATGGGTCTGCCAAGCCAGGGCATTAACGTTACTCCCTACCCACATACCTGTATTGCAGTGCTCATGATCTAGATGTTTCCTGTGCTTGAGCTGGGCAAATTCTTTAGGAAAAATCTCAGTTTTTTTAAGTTGGAATTTCACCGAGGGAACAATTTCTGGGTGAGACTGCATGGGACTTATTCTCACTTAGCTGTTCATGCGATGCCTGGGTATGGAACAAGGGAAGACCCACATAGTGCCTGCGAATAGAGTTTAATTGTATTACAGCTGGCCAGACACAGGAACTCTTCTGTGTGTTTAGTTCTGAGACTTGTGTCACTGTTTCCTCTTTGTCCATAATCTCCTTTATTAGGTTTAACAATGCAGGTATTAATAGAACCTGTGTCACTAAGAGGAATAGTTATTAAAATCAATCACGGAATTATTATAGCCCCAACAACATGATTTATACTTGTGCATGGCACACCAGTGTAATATTTGCATACAAATGAATTTGCGTTGTTTATATTGTGTTGCTGTTTACTGTGAGCGATGATAATTGCTGGGCTGGGCAGAAGCCGTATGGGTCATTTTCAGCTTGAATTCTGGAGGAGGTGAGCCTGCGGGGGTATACTATCTGTCTCATCATTCGGCAGTCTCCTCTTAATAACTTTTGAAGGCATTGACTAATTTCATCTAAATTTGACATAAGGGTAGAGGTTTTTGTGACAAAGGACAGAGGTACACTGTGAACTAGGACTCATTAATTCCACTGCTCAAAGAGCAGTGTATTTGAAATTAACCTCAGGAAATGCTCTTTCACTGGGCCCAAACCTTCCTGCAATTATATGGTGATTGTGGCAATTTTTCACAGAAATCAGAGGAATCATTCTATTTCGGTGTGCTAGGCAGGGACTTCTGCATTGACCTTCCAAAACAGATTTTCACTTATATGTTTGTTAAGTTTTGGAAAGACAAATCAGATGAAAATTCCTGATCTGATTCAGAGAGGAGGCACTTTCTTACAAGTGTTATTCTCAGAGGGATTAGAGGGGGAGGATAAGGAAGATCTACTAGTCTGTTCTTTAGAATAGTGCAGCTGTACATAAACACAATTTTGTCTTTAGAAACTGCCAATCCTGAATTCTGTTAGTAGTTAGGCAGAGCTTGTGTAGGCTCTGTCCCTCCAGATTAAATCAGATATTGCTCTTTTTCAGTTTGGAAGATACAAGTATTCACAAAGCCCTGCTGCAAACCTCGTACCCTGAAGTGCCTGTCACAACTGAGAAAGTGGGGACAGAGCAGCTGAGCTACAGGATGGTGACCTCTGCAATCTGCCTTCCCTGCTGAGGAGACCGTGTGTAGCCATGCCTTTCAGGAGGACCACGTCTGTGTAGGGTAGCTGTGACCACCGCGTGGAGAGAGCAGCTGAGGCGAGATGGCTCTGCGTGTGAGTAGAGTAGCCAGAATATGGTAGTTCATATAGAGTAAGAGACTGTTTTTATCATGTAAGGCTTGCCAGTAGCTTGCAGCTCCTCTGAGTACGTTCGGATCACATTGCACAGCAGTTTCTCAAGACCATGAAGTCGTTCACGACCATTGTCATGACAGTAGGTGACCCAGGTCTCTGGGGTTTTCCCTTCATGCAACACTACAGATTCTCAAATAAATATGCAACACAGTCACAGACATGAAGTGAAGTAATGTGAAGTACTTGCTTTTGAATGCCAGCGTCACATGTTTGGAGTAATTTAATGACGTTTTTATGTGAAGCCCAATTACTCATTGTCATTGCACAAACATCAGGTCTGTGTTCTGCAGGGAATAAAGCAGAGATTTAACTTCAGATGGCGGGAGCAGGCCACTTCTGGAAAGGGCACTGCTCGCAAAATGACAAAAGGTTGCTGCATCCTTCTGTAAGAACAACAGACTCGTTTATACTCGAACGCTGCTTGTGCACAACCACTCATCTGCCTCATCTCAAAGGCCAGAGTGAAGTAAAACTTGTGATCTCAGTGTGGATGAGGAGGGATCTAGGTGGTCACTGCTTGCAAGCTTGTAGCTTTTAATGTCTTCATTAAGTCAGTGTTGTCTCTTTTCCTCCCATTGGATGTGGAGACTGTCATTCTGCTGCAGAAGCCTTTCTTTATCTCTCCACATCTGTGGATAAGTCAGATAAATGAGATATAGTTCTGTCCACAATAACTTTAGTAAAAAAAGATAGCATCTGTGACAAAATATATGTTTTCAGGAAAACTTTTAAGCATACAGCTGACATAGGGATGAATTAATTTGTTAGAAGTCATTATAGCTCCACTGAATAGTTTAAAGTTGCTTTTATTCTTTCAGATTCAAAACAGAAACTCACTTGACACTTTTTTCTGGATTGATGAATGTCTTTGGCTGCATTTCCAGTGTAACCAAAAGTGTTTCTAGATGGAAACAGTAGGAGCCCAGAAAGGATGAAAAACAAGGCCAAATACATAAGAGGAGGGAAGCAAAAGAGGGGAAAACAATAATTGGGAAAAAAAAGTTGATTTTTTTTTTCCATAAAAATATTTCAAGTAAGGGCTTTTCCGCAGCACTTAGAAGATATGAGGCAGAAATAGAGAAGGTGCATTTTAAAGGTAAAAATGGTGTGAAAATTTTAATAACTATTAGTTATTATCTAGCTTCTGCTGGTTTTGTGGGTTTCTCAAAGATGAGGTTTAAATGGGGAACTGTAACAAAATGAAATGCTCCCAGAGCTGAGCCTTTGCCTTGTACTTCTCACTGAATGTCATCAGCCTAATTCCAAGCAGTGTGAAGTCTGTTATTTGGCATTACCTTGAAGGCAAATTTTATGCCAAATTTGAAATAAAAGACTGTGATTTATATTTCTTACTTTTCATCAGAAACAGGGAATGTGCAAATTAAACAGAACTTCCTCTTTCTAACCTTTCAGCAAGTGCATGTTTCGGTTTGTGTTCCTCTCCCATTCCAGAAGAGGGAAAAAAAACCCAAAAGATGCACCTGAAAAAGGATGGATCCTTGCCTTCATATTATGTCTGCAGGAATAAGTACCAAACATGTCTGGACATGACAGGATCTTAGTAAGGGCTTTGATTCACAAGTCGGAACACTTTGTATTGGGACAGCTGTTGTTATTCCTGCCCGAGCTCTCTGCTCCAGCCCTCAGAGGATACCGCCTCTGCTGCAGGGGTGTCTCGGTTGGTCATGAGGCAGCTGAACTGCCACAGTTTATAACCAAACAAATTAAAGTAAGGCCGTGCTGGTTTCACCCACCTTACAGTGTGACCAGACACACGAGAACTTCATTAGTGTCAGATCTGCAGCTCATGGATATCCCCTTAAGACATCCGAGTTACAGCAGGTGAATATCTGGCTTGTGCTGGGTGGCCGACCTCTGAGGAGCAGCGTTAGGAGCCGTGCAGTAATTAGTTGGTGTCACGCATAATAGCAGATGAGGCTGTAAAAGAGTCAGTGTTCTCAGCTCCCTGCTCCGTCTCTGCTGTTGAAGGGACAGTGTTGTGCTAGAGGTGGGTTAGCAGTTAAAGTTCTCTTGGGAAAAGGCAAAGCGCTTGGACGCTGGAGAGGCAGCCTAGCTGCCTGGGGTTTGGAGTGTGCAATGACAGAAGTATGAAACATAATGGAGGGGACAAGTCTTGTAACAGAACAGTGGCACCAAATATGACCAGGCGTTGCGTTCGTCACAGCTACTGGAGGGGATGGGTCTGCAGAGAGCATCTTGCAGTGGCTCTTGGTGGTTGTATTTCAGGAGGAGCCCTAGGTGACGTGTGGGTAGCTGTGAGCTGCCTCTTGGTTATATTTACTCTTGCAGTCATCTTTTGACACAATCCTGGTCTGCAGATTTTCTGAGACGGAGTGGCCAAGCTCTCTGTTTGGTGTACCTGCATCGCACTAGCCTTTGTGGCACGTGGAGTATGGCCACGTGGTGGGTCACACTGCCAGACCCAGGCCGCCCGCCGCTGCTCCATGCCCTGTCCAAACTCTGGTGCAATGCCTGAGCCGCCCAGCCAGCTCGGGAGAGAACTTCCCTGGCGGGCTGTGCATTTCGGTGCAGCGGTCAGCAGCAGCATGGTTAATATGCTGGTGTTTAAATGGCTGTAATTAGGCTTCAAGGTAATGATTATGATGAAAGGGGGAAATCTCACATTCCTCCCCACACTATCATTTCAGCGTGTCTGGCAGCACCCCAGAAAGGCTGAGCTGCACCTCTTGATACCACCAGAGCTACATGTTTGCAAGGAATGTCTCATCTTTGGTTTATAAAGAACATTTTTTTAACAGGGAAGAAGAATTCCATGGTCTTTTGATTTAAGTATTCTCTTTTCTCCATTCCTATGGGTTGTTATCTACCCAGTAAGTAAACATTTTGCAAGTATTTGACTGGAAGCAACAAGAGATAAGGAGAGGTGACAATCTGCCAGTGCTGCAGCAGGCTTGCCCCTACCAAGCTGCACGGTAACTGCAAGGATTTCAGCTTATCACATCCTGGAATGAGGCTGTGGAGTATGGTATTCACTGAGAGATCAGCTGTAGCCTGCCTCTTCTGTTTGCTCATTTATCCACTGCAAATTTAATTTGAATACCTGAAATGCTGACATTTATTTCTTGCACTCGTCCTCTTTGTCCCCAACTCCAGTTTGGACAAACTGGGCTGTGTAGCAGGATGAATGATGAGGGTGATGCTGCTCCTGTTAAATGCCAGTACTGGCTCAGCACTGGCTTATTCTGGAAAAGAACCTCCTTCTCTCCGAGCCTCTCCACTTTGGGAGGAGAGCAGGCTGGGGAATCTCCTCTCGAGTGCACTCCTCTGTGCTGTGCTGTTTGTTCCAACTCCGTTTTGAAGGATATTAGCAGTTTCCATCCTCCTCCTAATTCCACTGCCATAAAACATCCTTCTTACTCATGAAGTGGAATACCTAGATCCACCTTCTTGCCTCCTGGCTAATTACTGTCATTATCTGGCTAGACAAACTTGTCATGAGATTAGAATCTCCTCACAAAACAAGGTCATCTCAGGAAGTTCTTGCTATCCGGTTTTGTGTAAATCAGTCACCTCTGCAGCTAAAAGGCAGCTCGGATTCTTGAGAATTCACACGCTCCCAGGAGGGGAGCAGCAGAGCATTTCCACACAGGATCTGCTTCAAAAGGCGCTGGGCGTTCCCACTGACATCAGTGGGGCAAAGACTACGCCCACTCTCCTGCACCTGCTCAAGGAGTTGTCCTTTAAAGACACTGAAAAGTACTAACCGCTTGCATCAATTTCATTGCCTGGATGTATCATTAATGTAATAAAGTTGTTATATTCTACTTACTTTACCCTTCACCCCTGCGCTTTTGCAGTTTACCTCAGCATAACTCCATGGCAAGCTTAGACATGCAGGGCTATGGACTAAAGGCAGAAGCCACAAACCAGGTTGGTAATTTTTTTTTGGTGTTTTTTTTTTTTTTTTAAGGCTTCAGGTAATTCCAGCTTAAGCTCCCAAACTAAAAAAAACCCCCATAATTTCAAAACACCATTTAAAACAGAAGCTTAGCTTTGTGCTTCCGTGCTATAGGCACCAGGTAGCTCGCCCTTAACTGTAGTAGGCTTTTACACCCTCTCTGGGGGCTGGTTGTTTCGGTGTGTTGAGAATGTAGGTCTCCTCATGCTTAGGCAACTGAAGAGTCAAGCACCTCTTACCTGGTTCCCTTCCTATGTCGCTGAGAAGCAGCAGTGCTTCCTCCCATAAACCTCTGGTGACACTTCGCTCTGCACACTATCCCACATCCAGCCTGCCATGCCAAAGAGCAGTGTGTCACTAACGCACTGAATAACTGTATGGCGTTTTAACAGGCCTGTGGCATCAAGGAAATTTGTATTACCCCATGAATGCTCCAAAACGGAAATGCGTGCAGTTATAGGCTGCTGTAACCATAGCTACAGCTAAACAAAACACTCCCTCAGCTATTGGAGTGACCTACATTACGGATGATTCCGGCTGTCCTGTACGTCTGTGGTACTTCAGTGACTCTGCTTCGGCTCAGAGACCTACCTTAAAAAGATTATTGTCTTCCCAGCTATCTGCTCAACGTTGACTCTGTGCAAGAGTGGATCATCCAGAATAGAAATTCCAGAGGCAGAAAGTTTCCTAATTAGTTTACCTGGGAACAGACAGCCACGGAGAAATAGGCTCTCCTGGAGAAGCCTGGTGAAACTGAACAGAGACAAAAGTGACTGGAAACAACAAAGCTGAAAGAGGGCATGGTAATAGTGACTGCAGGGTGAAATAGCAAAGGAAAAATGTGCTGCAAGAGCTGGAAACCCTGCAGCCACTCTTGGGAGAAGGGGGCATCAGCACCCAGGGGCTGGACTATCATGAGCCTATCCAGATGTATTGAATGCCAGTTTTGCATTTTGTTAATTGACTTTCACCTCCATGTGCCCTACTTTCCAGAACAGTAAAGCGAGGGAAATGGGCATCTCCTTTGCAGAGTGCTTTGAGATCCGATGGAAAAATACTAGATTAAAACATGGGTGGTTTTTATACGCTCCTGTGCCAGATCCTGGAAGCAGCTTCTTGTTCTCTAGTTAGAGAGGCACAGCTGTAGTGGAAGAAGGGTGCTGTGAGCCAGCAGTCGGTGTAAGTTCTCTCATTTTGCATGTGAGCATATCTCTAGGCCTTGCTGCAATCCACTATTCAAATGGTACCTTGCAGACAAAACCAAGGAGATTCCTTGAGCTTTTCTGTGCCCTTCATCCCTCTGATACCTATGTATTTCGCGAGTCTCTTGCTGAAAAACCCAGAGACGTTGGTCCCTGTTGTACAGACAAAACTGAGGCTGGTAAACACTAAGCTTAAAAAAAGAACATTTTTCCTTGTGATGACCAAGTTTCCTGCATTTCTGCAGGCCTAGTGCAAGGCTGTGCAGATGAGCATTCAGCAAGGGGGGGCGTGCACACATACTTAGTGAGCAACCCTGAAAAATTCTGGTTCGTTACTTTGCTTGGCAGGGGCAGGATAGTTGCCAAGTCCTCGGGGCATCAATTGACTGCCCTGATCCTTTCTCTTCCTACAGTTCCCTGCTTCACTTACACATCATTGTCCAAATTCAGCAGCTGTTGAAGCTGGGATGCTACAGACAATAGTCTTCTCCTCTGATTCATCCTTAGAGCAGGCCCTGTCCTGTGTAGGAAAGGAGGCAAAAATAAAATATTACCTGTGTGTGCAATGAGGCTGTTTCATAATGCATGCACACAAGACAGCCAAATGAGGGTTGTACAGACATGCTATTTCCAAAGGTACCCAAATAAGTGAAGCTTCCTACTTCCTTTATAATGGCCCTATTTGGACAGATTTGTGACCTAACCAGCTCTGGGGGGAATCCTGCCGCTTGGCAGTCTGTACAGTTTGGGAGTGCGGATGGTGGATGAGGGTGGTTGTCTCGGACTGCTGAGCCATTCCTCGAGTAGTCACACTTCAGCACCTTTGTATAGCGGTGCTGTGACTGGTCCCAGGGGGAAAGGAGAGGGCCAGAACTGAAAAAGCCTTGGGCACTAGTCAACAGGTCTGTCTGCTCAGCTTGCTTGGTCCTGGAAGAGGCCTCTTCCAAACCGCTGGTTCTTAAATCTAGCTTGTGTGTCTGGATTGTAGCAGCTGTAGCAGAGGATCTTCCTCTAGGTTCTCCACTACAGCTGAGCCCACTTTGCTGTACAACAAAGGCTTCTCCTGGAGTTCACTCCTGGACCTCCATCCCAAACAGTTGAAAGACCACTGGCTCGCTTTGATGCTACAAAGTTAGATGTGCTTTGCCTTTAGAGTGTGAGGAGTTCGGACAAAACAGGAGAGCTACCACAAGAGAACATGAAAAAAATTCAATTACCCCATGTGTATATTTCTTGTGATTACTCAGGTTGTGTCCTGGTTTCGGCTGGGACAGAGTTAATTTTTTTCATAGTAGCTGTGTTTTGGATTTGTGCTGAGGAGAAGCTGATCACACACTGATGGTTATAGCTGCTGCCAGGACAGTCAGGAACTTTTCAGCTTCTCTACTGTGCCAGTGTCTGCAGGGGCAGGAGAAGCTGGGAGGGAGCACAGCCCAGTTACTAGCCTAGGATTCGACCTTAAGTTTAGGATTGAGACCCAAATTGCCAATGGTCTATTCCATATCATGCACGTCATGCCCAGTATATAGGTGAGAATCTGTCCGGCAGTGCTCTCCCTCTCTCTCTCTGGATTGCCCCTCTCTTGGGATCATCTCACTCTCTCGATTGGCTCTCGGTCTCTCAGATGCTTGGGATATTATGTATTTTCTGGGATTGCAGTTTTGGGACTCTCTCTGCTCCAGGATCATTAGCTGAGAACAGCCTGAGCCTTGGTCATTGGGTGGTGAGCAGTTTCACTGTGTATCACTCATGTACTCATGAGTATATTTTTATATATATTACTATTAGTATTATCATTATTTCTGATATTATTGTAGTTTAGTTATTAAATTGTTCTTAACCCACCAGCCTCTTTTCCCTTCACCCCTTTAATTCTCTCCCCGATCCCCAGGAGAGGGAAGGGTGAGCGAGTGGCTGGGAGGGATTTGTTTGCTGCTAGCCAAGCGGGTCAAAACCACTACAGGTTGTTACAGACATGGGAGATGCAGGTTCTGTGTCTCTAAAGACCCTTGCAACCAGTAGTATTGGTGGCCTACACTTCTGCCAGTTTGCTGCTTCTGGCACCTCCAGAGCATTTCATCTCATTTTTTCATTCTGTTATAACTGGTCTCTGTTGCACTAGCAAGTAGAGCCCAGAGGGAATGGCGTACTCGAGGGAACAGCTGGGAGACCGCAAGGACTGCCGGGCAGCCTTCAAGAAAATGTTCTTCGTGAGGTGCAGACTGAGGCTTGACCTACCTCCCAGTCATGCTGAGAACGTGTTTAACCCAGTGGGAGCCCTCTCTTATTATCGCACTGAAGTGCTTCTCCTTTGGTTTCATCATCTCTCGTAGGATCTGAGGGATGCTCAGGGTCACTCCCTAGGGTAACAGCTGCACCATGTTCCCTCAAACCAGGGCCACACACGTCTGAATTCTTACCCTCAGCTCAACTTCTTGATATTAATGAAGGGGAACAGTTAGATCAGAAGATACTACTCTGAGAGTGCCACCTTTGTAAAAGGAGCAGGTTGTTCCTGTCTGCTAGTGAGCAAGGACTGTGCTGGCCGTGGTGGCAGTCTAGCTCCCGACAGCTCTGTTGGGCCGTGGAGTCAGGAAGGTAGAACACACCGCTAAGCACCTCATGGTGAAGAGCAGCTCCAGCAGAACAGTCTGAAGGCACCTGCTTGAGATAAAGTACTGCTTCAAGTCCTGTTCTGCTGGTTTCGGATCACAAGTGATTCATTTCTCCCAGAGCCGTGTCTCAGAGCGATGGAGCTGCTGACCTCCCAGGTCGTGGTCCCCCTTCCTCCATATCACCTCCAGCTCTTCTGTTCAGTGCAGCGATACCATCAGGGAGCGCGGGCTTCAGCGCTGGCTTCTGAGACATGTTGCAACTCTCAGCACCTGTAGGGTGTCGAGGCAGCGAGAGCAGGTATTTCTCTTTGTTCTGACAGGGAGGGAGAGGCGCTCGAACAGTGAGCTGAGAGGGATAATTGCTGCAGTGTGTTTTCACCTGGGGAATGATTAGACAAAGATTTGTAATCTTTGCTCAGGCATGAGGGGAGGCAGAACATTAACATTTAGGCTCCCATCCTCCTCTAGGCTTCTGGTAGTGACATCTTTTTCTCTCCATTGTAGCCAACGAGGGTGAAAGAGGCAGGATAAGCGCCTGATGCATTGGTCAGGCTGTTGGGCCAAGAGGAATGCAGAAAAGCAGGCTGGCTGCCTGCAGAGTAGCATCAGCCTTCCTACCTCCTGCAAGCTACACAGGCCCTCCACTACTAGAGCTTATTCCTCTGGATGGGACAGAAGGAAGCATTGCTTGGTTGCTGCTTCTCTTGACCCAGGCACAAGTCCATATGAGTTGGTTTTATAAGCTGGAAAAATGGCACAAGGCTGAAAGAAAAGGAAATCATGCAACACCCAGGAAACACTCCTGGGCCTAAGCCCATCTTTTTGGGACAGTATATTACCTCTGCTTGCTGACAATGCCTGGTTCTGCCAAGCTTTCTCGTACCTTGAAATCTGCTTTCTGGAGAAAAACATCTCAGCAGATCCTAACACCTCATTGTTGGCTCTGAACTGTTGTGAAACATAGTTGCTCCCTGTGGCTGGAAGGCACACAAAAGAAACCATCTCTTCAAGCCCAGAAGTAACACTGAAAACTTAGGAGTCACAGCAAATGGGATATATGTTGAAGAAAGGGGAAGGGGAAGGCAGGAAAAGAATGAGGAAAGACAAGACAACAGAAACAATAACATAACATTCACACCGTTGTGTTCACTGGACTTTGATGACCACTCTTTGAATTGTTTTAGATAATTTTTGAACCAGTTTTTACTTTCGACTTTCACTTCTGGCTGTGGCAATGAGTTCCACAGGTAAATGAAACACAAAAAAAGTGAAAAAGAATGATGGCCCCAGTGAGCCCATTCCAGCAGCAGCCTTGGAGCAAATCACTGTGTGGAAAAGCTCTTCTGTTTCACAACTGCAGTCTAATAATTGCAATTATTTTTGCCTCCTTCTTGTGTCACAGGAAGAATTTTTAAAAAATCATTCCCTGATTGTATTCTCTGCATCACTCCTGAGCTCCAGCATGTTCCCCTTCAGTCGTCTTCTTTTCAAGTGAGAGAGGCCTGATCTGTTTCTTCTCTCCTGCTGCTGAAACCGTTTAATGTCCTTCATCAACAGTGTCACCTCAGACTTCCCTAGTTCTGAAGGAAAAAGAGGGCATAGCACTGGGATGACTGGGACTGCAGATGGATTCAAGGTGTTAGCGCATTATTAAAGTACACTGTGGCACAACTGTATTTTCTTAACACCTTCTAACATCCTCTGGGCTTTTTTGGCCTCTGCAGGGCACTGTGTAGGAGGAGGAAGACTCATGCTACATCCGGGTTGGACAATTTTAGGAAGGTCTTTGAGTTTTACTGCCACAGTCTGATGAGACTGTAAGGAAAGAATAGGCAAAGCTTTTGTCAGCTTGGAGAACAGCGATGGCTAGGGGTGGAGAGGATTCTGCTCTAGGAAAACATCTGACTGAGGTTCATGAAGGGAAGGAGAAAAAAACTAAACTAAGCCTCTTTGGTTTGGACTAAGGTAGCGCTGAACACAAGAGCTTGAATATGAATCAAAAGCGTGAGCCTACCTCAGGCTCCTCCTGAGGCCCGCAGTAAAGCTGCCGTCCCAAATTGCCCTGTCTAGACTCCTGCTGCCAGAGCCCGCTTGGGCCAAAGAGCACTGCGGGACCTGGGACTGCCAGCACGTCTCTGGCTGTCACATGTCCTGGAGGGACCTGACACACGTGCTGTCTCCTGTCCTGCAGCTTTAGGAACTTGGGGAAGATGATCCCGCTCACGCCACTTGATGCAGCTCCCTCACAAAGGGAGGTCAGTGCAAACATTTTTTCCAAGCACTTACTTAAAATAGATAAAGCCTGATATTTCTGTTGCTAGAGGATGAGATAAGCTGAAGTAAATGGTCACAGACACCTTCTCTCCCCAGGACCATGTCTTTGAGATGCCCTGCCCTCTGAAGCAGGCAGACGGAGCAGAGTAGCTGTTGCTGTGCTGCTTCCACTGTAGGAACTGCCTTTACTTTGAATGTGCCAAATTCCTCTTGGTCTAAATCCTGGAGAGCTAAGAGAAAAAGGAGGGGCTCTCGTCCTGTTAAGATCTTCTTTTCCTTCCCCCACCAAGTTTCTGTCAAACTACCCTTATGCAAACACCTCCTGAAAGTCAGTAATTAAAGCCCATGGTGTTGCATAGGGAAAAGGGAAGGCAGTTTCTGATTAGTCTGCATTACAGGGTGCACAAAGGCGAGAGAAGCAGTCAGGAGTCTCAAATCTCAAGGTACATTTGCATTTCTTTGCTTGTAAGTGAAGTATATTTGACACGGAATTGCTGGGACACCAAGCATGGCACTTGCCTGCTGTTACACAGCACAGTGTAGCTGGACCTTCATGCTCAGAAATCACGAACAGAGCCCTCAACAAACTGTTACGGTTGGTGTCAACCCAGTGAGACGCGGTGGTTTAGCCTACATATTGTGAATTGCATTTATCTGCTAATTATCTTTCAGAATTTAGGGGTCACACATTTTAATATCTTTCTGTAACCCTGTGGGCTAGAAAAGTAGTTCTTTTTCCTTTCTTTCTTTCATATTAAAGATGGGAATCTCATATAACTGCCCGAGTTGCAGCTGTAGAAGGGAAAGATTGCTCTGAGATGAAGAATGCTGTCACCATAACTAGTGATATTACAGATTATTTTCTGGGAAATGCTGGACTAGGCCCCTGCTCAGCCTTCTGGGTAACCCACGTTGTTGATTCCTCTTTCCAGTTTTGTTTCACAACACTTCTCTTTTCTGGTTGAAGCCTGTGTCTGCCACCCCTGGAAATGATGACAATACCAACAATATCCATGTCAGGGGGAGCAGCAGCAGGCTGCAGGCTGGTAAGCAGGCATCCCATTATACAGTGCCGCGGTCTGTACTCATTAGCTCTGGCTGCCTTCTCCCAGGAACGATACATTTTTTCCTGAGGACCCAGCATCCCTTTAAGCTGCGACACTTGCTTACTTTAAACAAGTATGGTTGCTGTCATCATGAGATGACCCTTCAGCCAAATACCCAGGGCAGCCATCAGTCTGTCGAGGGTTCCTTCTCTGGAATAAATGAAACTGTGGCTCCATCTCCATCCCAGGACTTCACCCTCTAGGAAGGATAGCTAAGACTTTCCTAGGCATTCAGACAGCATTCGTCCTGCTCCTAACCCCTCTCCAGCCCCAAAATACAAAGAGCCTGTGCTCAGATGCTGCTTCTTTCTCATGCAGGTGCCGCTCCACGTGCACATCGCTGGCGCCTGGAGTGGAGGATGTTCTCTGTCAGTCTGCATGGTCAGACCCTGTTCCCCTCTGCAGCTCTGCGGGGAAGGCAGCAGCCTCTGCTTTGGCCAAACGTATGGCAAATTCGGTTCCTCTCTGCAGCATCTGGATTTGTTAAAAGCTCAGGGTGGAATGAATTCTCTTGTTATGGCACCTACTCAGCGTACTCTACAAATGGTCTGACTGAGAAACTCAGAACAAAAAAAAAGCCTGTGAGCTGGTTTCTGTTTGGTCAGACAGACAGACCTGCAGTCTTGCAGAACACAACCTTCTTCCCTGTCCTCTCAGTGAAACCCAAGCTTCCTCACTGAGCCCAGACATTTTCTTTTGTGCAGTCAGAATGACCTCTCACCTGGGGCTTGCCTGCCCAATTTGTAAGCCCTTTAATAATGATAATTCATTATCCTACTTTACACATCAAAACGCACACAGGCTCCTCCCAAAGAAGAGAACTTGGCAGATGAACCATGGGTAAAAGCACAATCATTTACACAAATTCAAAGGTATCATTTCTCCTTCTCCTCAGCAGAAGGAAAGGATTTCTTCCCTTCTATATCTTACAAAAGTAGTGTTTATAAATAATCACTGCAGTATTGGGTTTATCCAGACACAGGATCACTCTGCTGTAGATGGATCACATACTAAGGATGCAGCTGGCTCAGCCCCACTGTGTCCCAGTGTCTCTTCCAGACCACTTCAGCGATGGCCTGGAGACAGGGGGCTGATCAGGCGTTCCCTTGCTGCAGCACTGCATGTGGTTCTCGGCACTGCGTCGTAGCCCTTTATAACTGCCCTAGTGTTTGTCCGGCTCTAAAGGTAACTTGTGCTTTATGTGAGTACGGAACTTCTAGCACAAGAAGTCTCTAATTTGTGCTGAGGATTAGCTGAGTGTCTGTGGCAAATTCTTCTTGGAGGAAACAAAATAATCACGATGTGTTACGGCTTCTCTTAGAGACTACAGCTTCTGATATCGTTTTGGAGTGGGCAGTAAGAAATGACAGTGGATCTGTACACACCGCAGTCCCTCAGAAGCCACAAATAATGTATATTAGAGCACCTTTGCATCCTGGAACTGAAAGAGGGGAGTCTGCCCTGATGCGACAGCACATGCAGTGCACATGCCGTACTCTGCCAAGGGGTGGAAGGGATTGTCACTGCAAATACTTGGGCTGTTCTGCATGGTCCTTCCTCATTTCATCGTGGCACTTCAGTTGACACAGCTCGTCATACCTGCCATAGCAAACCTGTTAACATCTTTTAGATCTATGTAAATTCTGGTGTTGATGAATTCAGCAGCTTCTTGAAAACCTTTATTGGGTGACTTTCAGTCTGCCCTCACAGAGCCCTGTTCCTTGAAGTCAGTGGGAGATCTGGGTGTGGTGAAAAGTCAAGATCAGACCTGTAAATCAGATGATAAAGAGAAGTGAATCAGTAGGAAATGCTCCTGGGGAACAACACGTTCCTCTCCCATCAATTAAAAAGCACAGGGAACAGCGCAGGAATAGCTTCCCTGCGACACTTCAGAGACTATTGCAGCACCATAATGGTCTAATAGAGCTTTCTAACAGGTTGAGGACATAAAAGCATGCTTGTGTTAAATAAATTGTTCAGGCCATCTAATAAAATCCGTTTCTGAAGAAGGATATGCAAAGTTGTGTGTTTGCTCCAAGGATGTTTTCAGACCTCTTGTATAGTATTAGCATATCCTGTGGCAGAGCCCGGTCCCAGAAAATTGACACGCTGTGTACTATGCCCAAAAAATGTTTGATGTGGCTATTCAGGCTTCAGGTGCTCAGCCTTAGGGAACATATTCTGCTGTGTCCAAATCTCTTTGGTATTCGGAAAGCCTCCCTTATTCACTGGCTCCTCCAGAAGTATCCGTGGCAGGTCACTGTGGAAATTACATGCCACTTCTGTCCTTTTGTTTCCTGAGTTTATTTAATTAATGTTGTTCCAGCTTTCTTCCTGACTTTCTTCTCTCTTCATTGTTTCATAAGCCAGTGGTACTTGGCTTGTTGTGGGTCATAAGTCATCAAAAGGTTGCCTGTGACGTCATTGCAAATAAAATAAAAATGCATAAAAACATGCCCATGCATGCAGAGAACCAAAGTGGAGAGACGGAAATAGTAAACGAATGTGCAGGTTTTCACTGACAGGAGTTGCAACATTCCTGGTACTGTTTGCTCGTGTGAGCTGTGCTGGCACAAGCCGATTCTTGGACTTTGTCCCCAGAAGACTGGGTGGGCTTCCATTAGAAGGCAGATTGAGAAATGCCGTTGCCGGCGCTGGACGTCACCGCTCGTGTTGCCTGCGCTTGCAGCATTTCCTGTGCTCCTCCCTTGCCCCTGTTACCAGGGCTCTGCTTGTGCCACCACCTCGTCCTGCGACTTTCTGTATTGCTTGTGGGGCAGCGTGTGTGGAGCTGGGTGCCTTTTCACGAGCTGTTTCATCATGTTGCTTGAATCATGAACAGCAGTGGGGCTAATAAAAGAACCTTTGAATGCTCTGCAGATGTAAGATGTCATACTGGGAAAATCAATCCGCAGATCTGCTCTTTGATGGAATCTAGCTGCGGGCAGATGCTTTCATGTATGGCAGCATCTTCCCAGACAGATTATTTCCTTGCTCACGTTGTGTACAGTCGTACAAGTCCTGGGGTAAGCAGCTTCGCACTGCAGCACTTTTAGAAACACAACTAGAGTTCCTTTCTCATCCCTGCTGCCCTTTGGGGGTGTTTTGGGATGGATGTGAGAGAAAACAGATGGCAGTGACCGTCTGAGTCCGTAAATCTAGTCCCGGGGTTAAGAAGGAGTGACTCAGCAGCGGATTGCGGGAGCGACCCGTTCAGTGTGTGTGGGCACAGTCACCTCCCCACCCAGCCCCCAGTGCAGTGCACACTGAGGTGAGTGAGATGGCCGAGCAAATATCTGGCATGTCCCGTTGCTCAGAAGAAAAGGCAGGAAGTTGTTTTGTCAGCATTTCCACCTAGTTTCCTCAATATTTTTAAATTGAAAAAAAAAAAAAAAGTTCAGCCACCTCCATTGCTAGGAGTGAAACGATAAGGATCAGATGGGAGCTCTGTTCAGACAGCTGTGCAGAAGTGGTCTGGAGTTCTCATCAGAAGACCAGACACATTGAAACATGTTGTGATACTTTCTTCTATTACTCATTATCACATTTGCACCTAGAAACAGCATGAAACTCCCAACAGGCCAAGTGTTACACATACCAACCTCCAAAGAACCTCCATAAACAGAGGGAAGGTCATCCCTTTGTACATGCAGATCTCTCATCACATGCTGAAACAATAATAGAGTCGTTATATTTTTATGAGCCTACATTTAGGGCAGGAGTTTCTTTTTAGTGAGATTTTGTTTGATATCCATTTCCAGCAGCTAGATCTAAAAATAGCAAGTTACCACCTAATCTAATCTAGCCTGACGCAGCTACGTTCTCCCAGGTTTGTTTGGTTTTTATCTCAATGTCAGTTATTGAATATTAACAGCCTTCCACAAGAGAACTTCTTTCTAGACAGCGCCAGTCCAGGGGAAACATGAGAAAATACAGTGCAGTGTGAGGGTCTGTGAGCTTTTTTAATGAGGATGGTGCCTTGCAGCAGAGATTGTCTCCTAGAACGCCTTCTCAGCCCATTTGCCTTTGTAACCCCCTCCGTTCCACCCGTAGATGTCCTAAACACACCTTGTGGAAACATGAAAAGGCATTTATTGACATGGAAAAGCAGCCTTGGGATCGTGCCAGCGTGCTCTGTCTTTTGTATGAAAAGCAAGCGGGTTTTGTCCTTTAAGAAAAAAAGTAGGTTTGGTATTTTTTCAGCTTTTCTTTCTTTACTTCTCATCATATATTTTTCTCCTTGTTTTGCTGCCCACAGCCCTGGGAGCTGGTTTCCACCAGGAGGTGCAGCTGTGCATTACCCATAGACTGAGCGGTTGGCTCTACTCCACATCACGCGTGAGTGGGACTGTTAAAGAAGAACAGGCAGAGAACATTCCACCCAAGGCGTTTTCATTCAGCCATCCCCAAATTCCTACGTAGGTATTGCTAAAATTTAACCTGGGTATTATTATTTGGCAACTCTGGCTGTGGGGCACAGCACTATAGTCTCTCCATCTTTCCTACACAGCACTTCAGTGACTTCCTCGTAATAATTTGATCTCTTTATTGTTTTGCTGTTTGTTCTTCCAAAGTGCAGAAAGGTTATTTCACTTCAGAGCTCAGAGTTAATGGTAGACAAAAGAAAGTGGGTGTGAAGTAGCTTACATGTGCACCGTGAAAACCTGGTGCCCTTTCTATTTATAGCTCTGCTTGAACTTTCATTCATTTAGTTGCTATTTTGGTATGGCAAACATTCCATCTCTCAGGGAAAGTACGTTATCAGAGCAGGTGGGCAGGAGGGAGAACACACTGGTCATGCAGACAAATATTTAATGGCCCTAGAAACCATTGCTGTTCCCAGAAAGCATATATAACCAGAGCGATACCAGAGCGGAGCTTCCCTTGCACAGTCATTCAGATAATAAGCAGAGCAATGTTTTGTAATAAATCCAAACCTTTTTACTGACTTCATATCTTTTATTAAATTTTAAATCAAAGGTTTTTTTAATATTTCTGTTCTCAGTGGAACAGATTTTTCTGATAAAATGAATATTCTTGGTCACTTGTGCTGTGCTCTGCCTTCTGGGTAGGGAGCTGGCTGAGAAGCGTTAAAAAGCTGCAGGTGGGATTTTTAGTCCTGGCCAAGGGCATTTCGTTGGCTGTTCAGTGTCTCACATCTTTCTGTTACAGTGCAGCCAGGGTCAGCCCAGAGTCCAGGTCACTGGGCAAGTCCACAGTGCCCAGGCAGGTCCGAGGTCAGGCGGGAAGGTGGCCTGCGGGTTGGAGTCGGTGCCCAGACCAATGAAGGGTATTTCTTCACTTCTCACATGGCTAAACTGAGATGCAACAAGTGTAATTCCCATGGTAGCACGAAGCAGAAAAGCGTGGGTTTCCAGTGGCCCATAGGCTCTCCGCGAGAGACAGACCTGCCCAGCTTCATGCCTGGATGGCCTGTCACACTGGGCAGGAGCACACACTGGCTGTCTCCAGCTGCCCCTGACTGCCCCAAATGACCAGGCACCCGTCTGCCTCTGTTTGAAATAAGAGTAGTGTTTGTTTTGAAACAAACCTCTGAATCATTGTTAACCAGACCTGTGCTCTTGTAGCCTTTGTGACACTCCTGACAGCAAGGGATTGTCCCAGGACTGCTTGTTGGCAGTGGTGGGACTTCAGAAGAGGGGGATGGCTGGAAGTGGGCACTCCAGAGAGAAGCTGTCAGCTCTAACTAGATGTCAGTTGCCATCGTCTGTGTTGCAGAAGGTGTGAGGAGCTCTGTAAGCCCACTTTGCCAGCAGGTGTGAAGTGATCTCGGTTAGAACTGCTGGGAACAGGGGCTGTGTGAGACAGATGAGCTAGGCAGGTGTCAGTCTGGCACAATCTATAGCTGTAGCCATGCTGCATGTGGCAGGTGTGGTTGCAGTGTCAAAGGGAAGGTCAGAGTTTCGCAGCAGATGGGCTGGTGTGAGTCTGTTCTCAGCCCGATATCCTTTGGACTACATCATAAGTGGTGGAGATCCATCTCTGTGCACTTTTTGTTTTCTCCAGACAGAGCTCTAGCATCTTTCAGAAGCTGAAATCTGTTTTAAGTCCTGCTCATTTCTTCAAAGACGGGACAGATAATTTCAGGCGAAGGCCAAATCCTGCCTTTGCACCATAGCTGTGTACAGCAATTAATGATGATGCTGTCTCCGAGTAGGTGCAGAGTTTGCTTGCTGGATCCACTATGCTTAAGGGTCTCCCTGCTTGAGAATGTTGGGACTCCCTGGCCATACTACAGCCATACTTACAATTAACACCTTCCTCCACATTATCATTATTTAGCCATCATCATAGTCATAATGTCTTAGATCACTCCTTTATGTGCTCACCAGCTTGGCTAATTGGTAGATGATATTTTTAAGGAACCAGAACTGTTTGTTCCCACCTCCTTTTCCCTTTTTTATCCAATAATAGTTGTATCCATCAATACAGACCTTCTTGCATGCTAAAGTGTCTTGTCCCTGAATGCTTCTCTGTACTTCTGCTGAACAGGCAGGGAGGGATTCCTTCAGAGAAAATAGTCTGGGCCACTGGCTTCAATCAAAGCAAATTCATGAAAGAGAATTCTGGATATTGTCTGGTGCAGCCCATGATTCAAGGCTGTATGTGCAGCACATGTGTGAGCAGGCAGAATGAAGGTTCATTATGAATTTTCAGTACTTGGCCTGACAGCCTCAATAATACTGCAGAGCAAGCTGGGAGAGGGAACTGTACGTGTGTCACCTCACTAGGCTTGAGGTAAGCGTTTCCAGAGAACTGTTTGCTATTTTAGGGCCAATTTGAATGCTACTGAATGTAAAGAGAAACCCAGAGACTTGGCACATGTCACTTGCTGCATGACAAGTTACAGATATATTTGTCATGAGGATATCCGCCAGCCAGGTCCAGGTACTCAAAGATCCTTTTTTCCAGCAAGAGTTAAGCATCTTAGTATCTTTGAGGATCTGGCCCTTCTCCCAGAGTCTGGGGACGCCCAGGTGTGTTCTAATACAACCTCATGTCTCAGGAGTCACAGGAAGCTCCCATTTATTTTTTGTGTGTCAGTTATTGTGGAGCTATTAGAAAAGCTGAAAAAAAAAAAAAAAAAGGAAAGAGGAGTAGAAGACTGCTTTCCTAACTCATCACCTTACTGTTTCTTCCTTGTAGCACAAAGAAGTCAGTAGAAAAGCATGTGCCTTGGGGAATTTCCTGGGTCAGGAATGAAGGGTTTGACCCATTGCTAATGAAGAAAGTTAGAGGGAGTTGGAGGCCAGCTGACTGTTGAGGGACTCCTTAGTGCTTTTGGGACAGGTACGAGCATCTGTCGCAAATATCTTTCCTTCCTATGGGAGAGGCACCGCTTGCCGCATTTTTCTCTCATCTAATCCTGCCTACTCATACTCACGGGTCTTTGTTTACCAAAGCAGCCTTTACAGGGTTACGTTACTCACTCGAATCGATGTTGTAGCCAGGGTAGGAACCCAGCTGTAACACAAGGCACACCGACTGCTGCTGAAGGTCTCCCTGGAGCTCAGGGGAAAACATTTACTTCAAATGTGAGCCCCCGCCCTGCAGCCGTTTAACGGTGGGCTGTATTTCAGCTCAGGATTTTGCAGGACGTGTGCTTGGCCTGTTGTATTAGCAGCAGACTGCCCGGCTTCGTGCTTCTTTCAGAACTTCCCCGGGATACACTGGCACGAGGATGTAGGTGCCCTCTTCACCCTGCACCTCTCCACCATCTATTTCTGTGCATCTCCTGCTTGTAAAGTGGTCTCTGCACCTCAGCTGGGACAAGGAGGAATTAATATCAGGCAACTCCCCTCACCCCTCCTAACCCACGAGTTTGGGCTACAGCTGCCAACATCTGCTAGTCAGTGAATTAGTTGACTGTTAATACACATCTTTTCTTTTGGTTATGAATGCAAAATAAGAATTCTTGCCCTGTTGCTGGTAGATACTGAGGACACAGATGCAAAATGGCATTTGCTTCAAGCTGTTTGTTGCTTTATAAAAAGAAGTTGAATACACTCAGTGATTTTATGAGTGAGAGGAGCCCCTTTCTATTTAATGCAGGCAAGGTCACCCAGGTATTACACAGGAGGTAATATAGTGCAGCCACTAGTCCCCGTGTGAAGAAAACTGAGAGCCTGTTACTTTGACCTCCCTCTAATTGCATGTGAGTTTATCTGAAGAGGTGGAAGATCTTCCACTAGGTGCAATAATAGAACAGAGAACTTCATTGATCCTTTCCTGCAGTCGATTTGCAGAAGTGAACAACTTTGCAAGCGCATTGTTCAACAAGCGTCGCGCTTTCTCTCCGTTCTGGGGTTAAGATCTGAGGGCAGAAGCAAACAGTGAGAAGAGAGCTGTCCTGTGACTCTAAAGGAAGAGATGTGTGTATCGATACTGACATCTCCTATGGCTTGAGCAATCCTGGACGTGGGGCGAGGTCATTCACACTTTAATGTGCTAGCCAGCGAGTTGAATTCTCACACCCTTATCTATTATACTGGCTAAGGCGTCGCTCTGTTTTCTCTTCTATCTGCATAACCAGGTGTTGAGCAACTGGAATGTCATTCCAGAAATTCTGACTGGCTTGGGTGTGTGCTTCTGGCAGGAATTACTTCTGGGAATCACTCAGGAGGGCCAAACAATATGGTTTCCAAAAATTATGTTACTGTACAGCATGCATTAAAATGAATTGCATAATTTAGCCAAATGTAATCCCTCTGTTGTAGAGGGACAGACTCCTGTGCCTGCTATTTCAGCAGGTGATCCAGCTCCTAGGGGCTGTGTGCTATTTTCATAGCTATAAAGTTTATTTATAGTGTGTATATGTGCCAGCAGGGAATTAGGGTTCATTTAATATTTTCTGTCATTTCAAAGTTGCAGCAGCACTTTCCAGCCTCCCCCAGCCCTGTGTCTTCATAATTCAGCCCCATCATTGATTTCACTCAGCTACGTGCAGGACACGTTCCCAAATGGAAGTGACACTGCAGCAGGCACAGGTGTTGGGAGGGAGCACCCTTCAGCAAGGTCAGACACTCCTTTCTGTGCTTCTGTGCAGAACTCTGACACCTAGAGCAAGAGCCTGCATCATTGTGAGCAGTGGGCACAGTGCGCAGCAAAGCTTGGCCAGCCAGGGAGCTGCCTCCTGGCTGAGCCCTGATCTCTCTGGTGCACACGGGGGGAATCCCCCACCGAAGGCTGCTGCAGGGCAGTCCCAGCCAGAGAGAGAGGGCAGAACAAACTGCGTATCCCTCCTGGGCACCCCAGCGGCATCAGGAGCCCCCCAGACTGGCCCAAACTGGCAGAAGGTTAGAAGCAGCCTTGAAGTCTGTTGTCTGGGTTGTTGCTACATCACATGGAGTTGCTCTGGTTTTGCCTACACCGCATTGGTGTCCGAAGGCTACATCTCAGTGGCTTGTCGTCTGTTTATGAGCTGGCTGGCGCTTTGGCTTTCACCTGAAGGAAATCAGCTTGCTCTCCAGGGAGGAAGACACTCCTCAGGTGAAAGCTGGTCGCACAGCAGCTCTGCCCTTACCAGCAGTGTGGCAGTCCTTGGCTGCTGGAGCAGCAGAGCCCAGGGTGAGAACAGGTGACAGAAGGCACATGGATGTAGATCAGAAAAACATAATGAAGAATTCTGCCCTTTTTTGTCACGTGATGGCTTCCATGTTTCAGTTTTTTTCTGGTACTTTAGGGGAAGCCAAGGGATCTGACAAAGCAGCCAGGATAAGTGGGACTCAGAGGAAGGCAAAGCTGAAAACTCTTCGTGTGCCTGTCACCAAATTGCAAGGGTCAGTCTGAGCCTGGCATCTGAAGGGCCAGGACACAGAGAAGTGTCTCCTGAGGGAGTTACCCTGCACACTGGCAGAGAGCCGGCTGTTTGCCATTCCATGCAGCACAGAAACCAAGGGCTCAGTCCAGCTTGTATGTACAGACCTCCATCAGATGTTACCTGATGGCCTAGGATACAGCTGTCTTATATCATAAACATGGTCCAAAGCTTGTTTCTCTGAAGAACAGTCAAGAGCTTTTAAATGGGACTATGGTGAAGGAGAGAAACAGGGCCTTGAGGGGGGCATGGGTAACGTTCTCTTAGCAAGCCAGCAGGATGAGACAGCTGCACTGAGTCGGGAGAACGGGCTGTATGTGCAGAATACCAAAGAAATGCATTCTGCACCTGTGTGCAACGTGCCAGACTTTAGCAACTTTTGTAAAGGTTGAGATTTCAGTTTTGTTGTTCTTCAACTGCTACAAATTTCCTCCCTCCATCTGCTGGGCAGTTGCCCTTCCAGAGGTCTCCTGAGCTTTTGCACAGGGAGAGCAATGACAAGGCAAGCTCTTACCTCCTTCCAGACCACAGCCAAGTGTGCAGCATGTCAGTGGAGGATTATGTGAGAGTTAGTGGCATGACTTTGTGATACCTTGAAACGTGGCCCCCTTTGGAGCCATCTGTACAATCAAAGATAAATTCAGCTGTAATGGTAAGGAAAGATCCTGGTTTAAAAACTTTGACTGGCAATCATACCTCATATAGTTGGGATATAGTCTTAGCTTTCTGTACAGCCGCATTTCAGCTGTGTGTTATGCAACTGCTATTAGCATTAATGAGTTACAAGGCTAATATACTGATACTGTTCCTAGAAACAGTCTGCCTGGGAATGCGCCCTTTTGGACTAGCTGGGAGAGTTAGATGGAGCAGAGGGGACCTGCGTACTTTGACGATTTATGACATACCTGGATCCAAACCCAGACGTGGGTCTGGTCTTCAGCCACTAATTTCAAAAATAAAAAAAAAAAAAAAGCTGCCTCTCTCTGGGGCCAGATTTGGGTTCTGGTTAGGAATACTGTCTCCCAAATGCTGATGAGTTTGATATCCAACCTGGTGTGAATTTAGGGGACCAAAAAAAAAAAAAAAAAAAAAGCTGCCTCTCTCTGGGGCCAGATTTGGGTTCTGGTTAGGAATACTGTCTCCCAAATGCTGATGAGTTTGATATCCAACCTGGTGTGAATTTAGGGGACCAATTTAAAAGCAACTATTTAAAAAAAGAGCAAAATAAAATTCACCCCCAGACCATGAAGATGGTAACCTGCCGTGGAAATCTGATTTAATCTTTATTTTGAGTAAAATGAAAATAACTTTTAAACGGTAACGTTTCTGGTACTGATGTACAGAAGTTACACTTAGAAGAGGCCTCCTGCCTTAAAAGGAAGATCTACAAGGGCCGTGAGTGTAGCTTCACCCATCTCTAATCAATCACTGATGTCAGGAAAGTGGCATTGGTTTCTAGTGACTTGTTTTTGGGCTAGCAAAGTAAAGCCCAGGTTTCTGGGGCTGGCAGACATGGAAGTGAGGTCTCAGACCTGTATGCTCTCTCCAGCGGCTGCGCTTGCTCTCGCCAAGGCCTATTTGCATGTCCAGACTAGGCAGTGGTACAGCTGTGTACTTAGCTGCACAAACCGGTACTGATTTTGCTTCTGCAAAATGCAAACAGCCTCAATTACCTGCAGAAAATCCTCACCAAGGCTGGAGATTTCTGATCTGCTTGGATGTGGCACTTCCTATCATGTGCCCTGGCAGCTGCGCAGATCTTCATTTGGAGCAGAGCCTGGAGGAAGGCAAGGCAGACGATGATAGTTTTAGTTGAAAGGCAAACGGATCAAAGGCAGGTGATTAGCATCAGAGCCTCTCATCAGGACAGGGTGTCGGAGTGCAGCCCTCCCCTGTGTTGCACCCCGAGAGACGGGTCACTCCTTTGTTTGCATCAAAGAGTCTCGGGAAAGGGGCAGCCTGTGCATGGGTCACACATCAAACAAGTGCAGGCAGGAGCCCAGACCAAACACATGGCTGGGACCAGCAAGATGCAACTGGAGACTCCCAGGACGCTCTCGGCCAAACACGAGACCTGAAAGACTGGTGGGAGGCGGGCAGGTAACCAGAGAATAAAAGCTGGGGTGCTTGAGCACGTAAACAGTAGAAACCACAGAACAACCACACGTGCTCTGGAAAATGGCACCTCGCTTTCGGGGCCAAACAGCTGGCCAGATGCTGGGGCTTGAAAGGCAGCGGCTCAAACCTAGTACCAGGCCCCAGTTTGCTGCCTTGTGCCTAAAAGCCACGACATCCTCAAAGCTGTCACAGAGAGGTGTTGAGGAAATAACTGCCCTGTCGTGTCTCTGTTGCCTGCTTTCATGTTGGAGACGCTGCACGGCAGGCTGCAGTGCCGAGCCGAGTGCTGATCTGTGGATATCGATCAGGAAGAGCTTGGCTAAAGTAAACAATTATTCCAGAGTAAATGGGGAACGAGGAAGAAGCCTGCAGACTTCATCCACACGTTCTCACGCTGTTTTGCAAGCCTGAGCGATCCTGTTTTCCGCAGCCAGACTGCAGAAGTGCATTTAGCTGTCTGCACAGAACGTGGTGTGCAGCAGCCAAGGACCTCCTGCTACTTTGGGATGTTGATCGAGATTTAAGGGCTAAGAGATAACCAGGGAATTTTCTGAAACACCGGAGCAGGTTAGGCACCCAGTGCTTTAGTAGGTGGTGCTTAGAGCAGACTCCTTGAGTATATCCACCGCTTCTTGCCTATTCCCTTTGGGTGAGGGGAATCATCTTTAAAAAGCCATGCCTGAAACATGTCACCCCAGGCCTGCTTTTCTCTAATTACCTCCTTCAGGCCCCACAGGGATTATAACCTTGTCCAGGTAGAGACGTAGCTGGTTATAAATCTATAGATGGGGTGCTCCGGTGTGAGCCATATTCCGCCTCTGTTGGCGTCACCAACAGCTCCACTTCAGGGGGCACAGAGGTGGAGTGCTGCAAGCATGGAGGGAACTCGTAGTGCACGTGTGGTACCCTGGCATTAGTCGTCAGAGGAGGAGACACGGGGTCTCTGCTGGTTGTCTGCTCGTGGTGGGAAGGTGGTAGGTTCACCAAGAGGGCAGTTGGTTGCCCTGTGTTAGGTAGCTGCTGGAGGAGGGTAGTCTGAACTCTGAGGGGATGAATCTCCCCAAAACAGAGATCGCTGTGTACACAGAGGATGCTATGGGCTTTCCTCAAGTACTGTTTTCCCGAGGTGCACAACATACACAGTTTTGCAAGGTACTCATTGTTCACAAGTGTTTATAGTGTTAGAAATACTCTTGTATTTGAATATTGCAAGGGAAAAAATGAGAGAGGACACCGAACATGGAAGAAGGTCTTCCGTAGGGCTGGGCATATACCTTCAGCTCCCATTTTTGATCTCTCTTCCACAGCCCTCCACACTGGGTATGGCTGTGGGAAATACTCCCGGATCCGTGTATGTATGCGTAGTCAGCATGTACAGGACCGTACGCCTATGCCCAGCTCCCACTGTCAGCAGAAAGAACATGTGCTCAGTGTTGTCTTGGGATAGACGTGCTCTGAGGCACATGGCTTTGGGCTGAAGCGAGCTACCTCTCCACAAAAGCCCGTGACAGGAGAGTGTGACTTGTAGGTCCCACAGAGAAACCTCCATGTGCAGATGGTTTCATACACCCATACAGTTACTGTCCAAAGGACTGGGGAAACCTCCACTGTTTCCCGATTGCAGCAGCAGCAGAAAAATCCGCTGCAATGTTGTATATGCAGAGGAAAGAAGAAATCTCAGAGAGCAGAAAGGGGAGGAGGGTTCTCCTGAAGTCCAGATGCTTGGTGTTAACACAGTTGTTTCCTTCATGCCCAGCGACAGCCTGATGCTATGCACTCTTTTCTATGCCAGTTTTACCATCTTGGATGCAGCCTAAAGATAACTTGGGAAGGAAATATTTATATGTTTTTTCTCAGAGGCACAGACGAAGCTTAAAAGGTGCTTCCTATGACTGATTGCCAAACACTCACAAAACAAAGCCAATCCCAGACTTGCAGGGGAAAGAGACAGCTTTAGCAGCCTCTCTGGGTTTTGCCCATCTCTGGCATAAGCCACTGGCATACCTTTTGCTTGTTCTTTCTGCAGATTGGCTGCTGGTGCTCTACTCTCTAATTAAGCCCACTCCAGCTGTGTGGAGGAGGTGAGAATCTGTGTATGCAAAACGCGTACGCAACAAACGTGCGTCTGCTGTAGTGCTCCAGTCCAGAAGGGCAGTGCTGGCCTGCACACCTCTGTGTTCTTTGTGGAGCTACTAGGATGTAAAAGCAACTCTCTCTGCCGAGTAAGGAGGAAGATGCTGCAAACAAAATGTGGTTAGCTGTGGGAGACAGATAGTTACAGGGATCTTGTCATACGCACAGACAGCTAGGCAGAAATTCAGCCTGCAGGTCCAAGCATTCAGAGCAGGAGCAAACTGTGCAGTGGGCCGCATCGCCTTGCTGGTAGTTCCTCTGCTCTGCTACAGTGCCACTGTACCAGTGACAGGCAGGGGTCTGTTTTTCTCAGACAAAATTTTTCAAAATACTAACATCTCCTGACCTTGGCACACCAAGCAAGCAGCCCTTACTATGTGACCAGGTCAGCTGCCCCGGCCAGCATGGGACATGCCCAACATTTGCATGGTTATCAGTGTGGGTAACAAACCCACCGATGCCTGCACAGGGAGGGTGAAAAGCTATATTATCTTATCTGAGGAAGGCCATGGCCAAGCTTTAAATGCACGAGATGCTGGGCTATCCGAGTACCCGTGTTTGCATTCCGTATGAAACCTTTGCACCGCTCCAGACACCAGCGGCCGTAACAATGGAAATGTCATTCCCACGTGCCCTTGGATAGCAGGGCAACTTAAAGGAGGTGTTTTTCTTAGCCTCTCAAATACCTGACAGGGTGTTGCACAGCTGGGTAATTTGCATGGGTGCTGTGCTTGGGGTGAGCTCTGGGCCCTGCAGCAGAGGCAGTACTCCTCTGTTCCTCCCTCACAGGCCTCTGTGGGACGTTGGATCCACCTTGCTTGAGTGCAGTTTGGAAAAGCTCCTGTGTGATTTTGGATTTCTTGACACAGTTCAGCAGCCCGGCCCTGTAGTGTGGATGCAGTCAGGGCACCCATGATCTTCATGAGGAATCTTTCCAGATAAACTAGCTCCCTCAAAAGCTACCTAGTGCCTAACTCCATCCTCGTGACTCCATGAGCTGTACACGCATCAGGCCATGCCATTGGACTTTGCAAAGCCTCTTTCTGTTCTGGCTGCTCAGCCCCAGCCCTCTGCTCTGTGCCTGCTCTCTGCTAAACCTGCGTTGTTTCAGCGGCAGCAGGGTGCGGGAGCGAGAGTTTCTTGCAGCATGGAGGTAGCTCCCCAGACTTTCCCAGCCGAGGCAAAGGGCCTGTCCCAGCACTCGCGCTGCCCTGCAGCAGCCTCTGTCCTTGAGAACGTGGGAGCTTGGGGGGAGATGGTGTGAACGTGGTAACCTCACTGGTGTCACACGCTGTGTCCTCATAAGCGCTCAGAGACTAACACGTCTGCTTTTCTTTCCTCTCCAGATTGCCCTGACAAAGAAGGACCCCTGACAGCCATCCTGCGTTGTCCTCACGTTGCTGCTGGCCTGCTCAGGTGCATCCTGCCTTCCTGGGAGAACGCTGCAGCATGCTGCGTCTGCCCCTCCAGCCAGGCCACCCTGGCCAGTCCCTGGTAAATCAAGTCCTTTGCTGACCCGCAGGGGAAAATCCATCCTGTTGGCCATGTTGCAGGATGAAGCTGGCCCTCCCGTGGTGCCTGGCTGTGCATTCTGCCCATGCGCCTGCAGATGGGAGTTGGGTGGCAGGCATGCTGGGGGCAGCGTGAGGAAAGGCAGAAATAAGACCTCCCTGTGTGAGGCCTTTTGTGGGTGGTGTGTGCTCTGATATCTCAGTGTTATCCGCAAGGCCCACAAAAGGATGGCATAGTGCTTCCTGCAGAGGCCTGGCGCTGGGAAAGCAAAGGTTTGTGAACCAGCTTCTCTTCAGAAAGGCTTGAGATGCACGTGTGGTGGGGCTTTTGGCCCAAGGGTCGAACCATGTATAAAGGATGTGTAAGGGCCATGTGCATGAAAGACTCCAGTGCAGATCTGCTCCTGTCACGCCACGCTCGGTGCCAGCGTCGACACAGCCAGTCTGAATCACACGTGGCTACACCCAGCTGAACGCGCTGGGGCCGTGAGCTTTGTGTCTCCTCAGGTGGTGGGTGATCAAGGAAATACCTGGGTTGTGAGAAAGTGTGCAATAGCAGGTCTGGGGATTCTCTGGAACCAGCAATCACTGAAGAAGGAAACAAGCTGGAGGGATTAGCTCTGATGTTTGCATTTTCGCTGTGCCTTCTCCTCCCAGGGCAAACAGCTGACAGAGAGATGAACAGTGTCATTGTGGACGGAGGAGGCCATGGAAGGTGAAAGATGACAGTGAAGGCAAGTCCCCACTTTTATAAAATCTGCCCTAGTAACCCTCACACCACAGCTGGCTCCCTTGGGAATAACTGCACCAGTGAGACAACCCCTTTTCGTACAGGAAAATGGCAGCGGGAGTTAGACTCGGGGGATGTCAGCTCAAAGCAGGCTGTCTTGGTGGTTGTTCCAGATGGGAGTCTGATAATGAAGGAGCAGGAGAGTCTGCCAGAAAGTGCAAGGGCCAGCAAACAGAGCTGTTAGGAGCTGGTTGAGAAAGCTTGGGAACTGTTATATCTGACATCACCCCGTCATTAGTCCTCTGCTGTGGAACTGGGCAGGCCACTCAGCCTCTTCGCAGACAAGGTGGGTAGAGTCAAAGTCTTAACTTCTGGTCTTTTTTGAGCGGTGCATTTTTCCTCTCTGTGAGTGGATTCCTTACAAAGCCAGTCAGCAACACTTTTAGTGAACACCCAGTGATCTCCTTACCTAACGCTCACCCTGCAGAGCCTATTCTGAGCTGCAGCTTTGAATTTTGCACTCTCTGGTAGCAATCCGGGGGTCCCAGGAAAGTGCTGCCAACCCCCTTACTTCAGGCAGCTTTTCACAGAAGTCTCTTCCCCAGATATTATCCATGCCTAACTGTATAGTCTGGCAGTATCACAGCATGGGGCCTCGGCAAAGGCCCTGCACAAATGGCAAATCTCCTGTGACTAATCAGCTGCAATTTTAGAGTGAAGGTGTTTTAAAGATTAGGACATGTTTGACTACGTGGAACAAAAACAAATGTCTCCTCACCCATGCACCTAGCATTTATAGATCTGCATGCAGCACATTCTTTTGCTTTGTGTCTCCTGTTTTCTCTTTCATGGTAATAGCTGGGCAGGAGTTCGTGGGTTTCCTTGTTTGTTTTTAAAGGCAGTGGATGGAGTTGGAAAAGGTTTTCTATGCAGGAGGTGTGAGCCTATTGGTTTAGCTCTGAATAAGGGGATTACAGAGTCAGAAACATGGGGAAACCCTGTTCTGCTAGGTCCTGTATGCATTCCTTCAAACTGTTTTGGCGTCTCTCCAAAAACAATGGTGGTTTATATAAGGCATTGTGAGAGAATGACAGGAGCATGAGTATAAATCTGCCTCTCGGTAAGAAGAGAAAATATGCTTGCTATTTCGTTCAAGCTTGTTCAGGGGTAGAGAGAAGGGTAGGCAGGCATAATGCTGAGTAGTAAGGTAGGCGTTGCCAGTATCCGCTGGGGAAACCAGGATGGTTTCTCACATTAGTAATGGTTCCTTCTCTCGTTTTCAGGTAAACGGTTCAAAAAAATTCAGCTTGACAGTGCCTGAAACTTTTAAGAGCTTTGGGAGAGGGGGTCCAGTGTCATAGCTCAAATCAAAACTAAATGCTTAGGAACACCCTGAGTGTGAAAGGTTGTGAAGGCCAAGGCTGGGGTTAGCTGGCCATTCTGGCTGCAGCTGAACCACATAAAGAGGCTTCTGCCCCTATCGCTCAGCACCATCCCACCCAGATGGAGGATGTGGCCCCCACCCACCGTACTGATCCCTCAGGGCTGGTCCCTGATCTTGGCTGCAGGAGGAGGCAGGCTGAAAGCAGCCATTGCGGTCACCAGCAGGAGCCTGTCTTGCATCCTCTAGGAGTGAATATTGCCTTGCGTGGTGAAAACATTACACTCTTCATGGGCACGTGAGTTACATCCTATGTAGAGCTCTGCTAGGTTCTGTGTTTACTCCCCAGACTGTCCCTTTCCCAAAACACAGCCCTCATGGGCTTCATTTTCTTCCCTGTAGCAAATTCCCAACAAAAAACTGGGGAGAAACTATACTACTCCCTTCTTCTGCTTGCCATATGAATGGGTAGTGGTTCTTCTGTTCCAAACCTCCTCCAAAGTGCCAGACCCAGTCAGTTTGGCTTTTTCATTACCTTGGTTGTACATAAAGATCCTTCGGATGGCACTGGAGTCAGAGGTGCTGGCGGTACCTCCTGGGGTATAAATCCCAGCCAACCCACAAGGTCACTTGTTGTCCAGGAGGGCAGTTATTCTACACTGTGTCCTGGGGCTCTTCTCACCCCGGGTGAAGTCTCACAGTTGGCTTTGTCAGGGCTCTGCACTTTGTGCCGGCAGAGGGGTGCTTTTGTCCCCAGTGCTCAGTGATCCCCCAGCACCTTCCACAGGGTGACAACTCCTTGCGAAGTTAGGGTGAAGGCTGCCACCTACTGAGTCACCAGAGCTGCCTCTAGTGACACCTGAGTGTGCCTTTGAGGTTTCTGAGCAGGCAGGTGCACCAAGCCTGATTTCTAGCCCTTCAGCAGCCAGTTGCTTTTTTGCAACTGAATGCGAGACGTCCATGTGTCTCAGCACTGCGTGTGCCCCTTCTGCAGACCCCTTTTCCTCGGATCTGAATTCTTCATAAGCAGCATCAGTCTTTTGTGCTGTTTTTCAATTGAGACACATTCTGTTTGGATAGAAGCACTTAGGTATGAGTTTGCTCGATGCAGTCTTGCTTTTTAAGGAAGAATCACCTTCAAAACCACCCCAAGGAGGTTACCCCATGTTACCTGTTCATGACAAGGGGCTTCCATGAGAGCTATTAAAAACTGCTGCTGAGAATTACGCCCAAGATTAAATACTGGGGAAGCCAACTGCAGAGTAAATTGGATAATCACTCCCAAGCCTTAAACGCTGATGTTCTGGCTGATGTGATGCTTGACAGTTTGAAAGGATCAGAAAAGAAGAACTTTTTCCCCTGCTCTCAAAATCTGGAGATTAAAAGCATTTGATCCTCAGGAAATCTCATTGATTCCTGTCTGTACACACACATACACAGAAATAGAGTAATTCTTATGTTTCCAGCTCTCCCAAATAAGTTTTTAATTCTGTGAGGAGTTCATTCTACTTGGAAGTTGCCTCCCGAGAGCTGCATGCTGCCTGGTCTGATCATGCAGATGATGAATTGCACGGCTGCTGAAATTTACAGACTTCTGTGTCTCTCCCACACGTACTCACAGAACTTTATACCAGTCAGGCAAATGATTCCAGTCTCCCCACTTGGCGACTTTTTCCCCAGTGCTAGGATGAGGCATCAGTCCCCTTGCGCTTCTCGCATCAAACCTTACACTGGAGCAACCTTCTGGTTATTTTCATCCTTGGGTCTCTGCACACATAAGGTGGGGTTTAACGTGGTTAACTTCAGTAGTCTATACATTAAGCCTCTCATGCCTATCCTCCTTTGTAGCCAGGAGAAAGAAACATCTCCAGTGGATGATGCATCTGGATTATTTTAGATACTAATTTTAAATTAATTTCCCTATGGAGATGTCTTCTCCTTCACTACCTCAGAACAGCTAACTTAACTTTGGTATCTACCCACTCAGCGGGTAAACGTGGGGTGGGTGAACACAGCATGAGTTTCTACAGATAACTGAATACTTTAGACCCCAGTGAAGTAAAAAAGACCACAAGGGATAGACTGTGTAGCAGCAGAGCTTTAGCAACTGAAGTCTCTGTCGTGAGTGGTACTAGAGGCCAGATTTACTAGAATCATATTCTGAAGGCAATTAAGATCCGATTGTATAATGAATGAATTGGAGATCACCGCAAAGCTGTGAGTTTCCCACCCTTGTTCCAAGCTGCGAAGACCTGGGATCACCTCATTTGAGCATCTGTTACAAGTACAATTTATTGTGCTGTTGCTGGGAGGATTATGATAAGGGAACAAAGCTGCAGAGTTAATTAATTAATGGAAGTCAGCAGTGGGTGGGGAGCACTGTGAGGCTACAGGGCTCTCCATACCTTGTGCAGGGCTCTCCTCCCCGGGAATGTGCTCGTGGCGGCTGCCGTGAGGCAGGAGCGACTTTGATCTGCCGACAGTCACAGGTCTGCCTACAGCTGGTGGGTGTGTTAGCACCTTCTGTCAGGCTCCGTGGAAGGAGCAATTAAACCCCATTTATGTAGGATGTAGCCTCGAAACAAGGGAAGCCAACACCCCAAAACTCACACGACATGGCCTGCTCAAAGCTGGGCTGTATGGGTGTCCAAAAGGGTCTTGCTATTCAGCCTGCAGTCACTGGGCAAAACATGCTGTTGCTGTTTGTATTAAGCAAACTTGTTCAGGAAAAGGTTGTTTTTCCTGTTTTTTCCAATGCCTGTTTTTAATCAATAATCGAGTAAGCCTAGACAGGGCTTTGGTTTGTTTGAATGGGACTCTAGTCTGCCTACCTGCTGAGAGAGGCAAGGCTGGAGGGCTCTGAAAAGGAAATGATAGGAAGATACTGCCTTCGGAGACTTCAAACACATCACTTTATCAATGCGTGCTTCAAGACATCACTCAGCAAGTTGCTACAGACATAAGTTATCATCTGAATACCAAGCACATTCCAATAACTGGCTCTGAAATTAGGAGAGTACACTTCTTACTCAATATTGGTCAATGTTACATCCTTCCCCTTTTGAACAGATGTGAGCCTAGTTGTTTAGAAAAAAGAAACAATATTTGCAGAAGCTGTGACAGTCTAGTGAGGAGTCTGGACTTTCAGAGGCAGAGAGGAGCAGGTTCACTACGTGCACGTATGGACTGGTTTGCACTCTCTTCCCCCAGATTCCAACCTGAACTGACCAGAGAGGGAACCCCGGGCTGGAAGTGCCCTTTGTTTCTGTGCATGGGTTATTGTGCGGTGAGTCACAGCACGAGGAGAAAGCAGCTGTCAAGGATGGACAGCCTGCCCGAGGCACAGCTCTGCCTGCCCTATGCTGCCCTGCACTCTGACCACTGCTGGCAGGGGACACGACCATGAAGACCAGCCTTACACACTTTCCCCCCCTCTCCAGAGAGAAAGCTGCCTGAAGCTCACGTGCCAAAGCGCTTTGCAGTACAGAGACCGCACCTTGGTAAAGCCACGGAAGGCCTGCAACAACGCTGCACGCAGCGCAGTACCTCTAGCTTGCTTTCCTGAGGACATGAGCCTTAGCTATTGTGTAATGCGTATTTCCCTTAGTCCCCATCTAAGAACAGGCCAAATTCAAACGCGTATCAGGGATGTCAAGGATATGGTGTGTGTGTTGTGAAAGAACAAAATCCCCCCCAGTGCCCCTACTAACTAGAAACTGACAGTGCAAGCTCAGCACAAAGAGCCCGCAGGCTCCAGCTCTAGTCACCAATCCAGAGGAAACCTGGGATCATCAGTGCGCTGGGAACAAGTCCTTTAAGCAGTCAGAGTGAAGGCAGGAAAATGTTAGAGAAAGCCTTTCTAAAGCTCAGGCCCATTCTTCCTTCTGTCTTGCTCTGATCACGGTGTTTCTGCCAATAATTTGATAAGCCTTAACAAGCTGAACCTGTTGGCTGTTGACTTAAGCGCTTGTCAGCTGGCTGAGGGCACCTGCTGGTCCCGCAGGATGAAAGGCCAGTCTGAAGCTAGGATCTGGTTTAGCACTCCTGACCTGTGTCGGCAACACAAACCAGAGAGAGAGTCAGTAGAACTTCTCCCATCGCCTCACTCTCCGGTGCCAAGCCACTGTTTTATTTACAAGACTCAGGCAGCTCATCTCCCCAGCCACAAAACACAACTGAAAGTGGTCAAAAGAGCATTCAGCTACAGCTGTGTCTTACAGACCCCATCAGGCAGGTAAGAAATAAATGACTGGGCCCTGTAACCTTGAGACTGCAGAGAACCTGTCTTATTCTCACAAAAACTGTATGTATTAGAGACACTTTCTTATTTGTCAACTGATTTCTCAGCTCTTTGGATGCACTGAAATCATGTTTTCAAATTTTTTGTCCACTGCCCTGAGGGAACGAAAGCTGTTTTAAGGAAAAAAACATATTAATGCTTCATTCAGAAATCCCCATTTTCTGGGGTCTTAAGGAGCACTCAAAATATTGCCAAACTAGCAAGAGCTGGCAATTCTTACTCTAATATGTCAGAGAAGTTTGCACAGATTGTGCATACGTATAGTTACACTATGCCAAGCATTTTGTCTCCTGGCCTGCTTGAAATTTACTGATGCCTAGAATAAAGTTGTCTGCTCATCTCAGAGAAGCAAACACGGGCAGCGAGTCCTGGGCATCCCAGACGTACGGAGCCCTGACCAAAATCCTGCAGCTCTAGAAGCAGACTGGTATGAGGCACTTCACCAAGCAACATGAGCTCTTTGGTGCTTGTCTGCAGAAGTCACTGGAACCTCGTTTGCTCCCCGTAACACATGCAGAAAACCCAATTCCTTGAATCAGGAAGATGGAGCTCACCACTAGAAATATCAGCCAGCCCACATGAAGCTCCTCTTTGAACTGCTCATTTGCACAGATCAGGAGGGGACACTTTTGGGCGCTGATCCTTGTGATGGTCACAGAAATCTGTAAGTCTCACGAGACTGATGCCCCGGGATCGGTAGAGTTGTGTCAACACCGCCTGTCTCTTTGTGGTTGGATCCTGCTAGAGGTTACATACTGCGTGGGGTTCAAGGTAGTGCGAGCAATGCACGGAGCCAGCAGTAGCCTAAAGTGCGCTGAACTGCGGGTGAGTGGCCTGTGTAGCTGGAGGTCTCGTTCACTAAATTCATGAGCAAAGAGCAGGGAGAATGTCTAAGCTGCGAGGATCCTGGATGATTATTTAACAAATAAATTTTAGTCAATTCCATTAAACCTGGCAGCCTTACATACCTCACCAGCAGTCTCCTCCCTCCTCCACCGAGGGTCCGTTTGCCTTTAAACAGCAGACAAGATTCAAGAGGAGATGCGTAGGAAAAGCATAGCCCTGCTTTCACTGAATGTGCTAAATGGGACTCTGTGGAGAGGTCATAAATCCAACTATGCCTCCTTTGGAGAGCTTTTCTAGAGGAAATACATTTTCTGGATCAGGGCTCTGTCTGTTCTCCCTCTCCCCCTAATTTACGAATAGCAGAAAGCAACAGCATCCTAGCTATGCGTTCGGTGGGTGTAGAAGAATGAGTCATGAGCTTAATGGAGAGTTATCTGGGCAATAACTGCATGAACAGGAATATGTGACAGTGAGTCACCAATTGATCGTATGCCTAGGTGGAACAGATGCAGGTACCATTTTGCCAGGGATTGGTGTAGGGCAGAGTTCAAGACAGGTTCAGGGAAGGCAGGATGCTTTTTCTGTAGCTTAACTACAGACTTTTAGCTCCCCTGGATTCACTTCACTAGCAGCATCACCCCAATAGGGTCAGTCTCACTGGATGGAGAGGTCTCGGAGCTATCTTACCTAGGTCTCCCCTGCAGGAACTGTCTGCAGCGTCTCACAAAGAATGCCCAGTTGTGTCCAAAGCGTGTCCAAAGCGGGAGCGGGCTCCGAGTATCAGCCGGCTGATGTGGTGCAAGTTGTGCAGAAGTACTGAACCACCAAACAATTCTGCACAAGCCCTGCACTTTTCTGCACTCAGTTCAGCTTATGCTGAGCAGCAAACCCCCACTAGCACCGCGAAGGCTGTAGGCTGGAGATGGCAGGCTGCGGTGCAGCACGGCAGCAGTCCCCTGCCTACAACTCAACAAGTGGGGAGGTGACTCTTGTGTCCCAACACCATGGCAGACCCTCCAGCTTGCTCATGGTCCCCATTGCACTTGCACTCCTGATTGCCAGCTGGCAAAGGCACACCGAGGCTGAGAGTGGTTGTGTTTTGGGGTTGCCATAAGTCTGTCAGCTCTGCCAGGACTTGTGGCCTCTGGTGATGGTGGCGGGGGCTGTTGGGTGTTCCTATGCCGTGCCCCTCGCGCCTGCGGCACTGCTGCGCCTGAATGCGGTCGCATAGCTGGGGGAAGGATGCGTGTGCTCCCTGAAGCCCTGGGCCAGGATCTTCACCCAGGAGCTTAGAGCTGACATTTTGGTTCAGGAGAAGCTTTTGTGACTCATCTTGGGCAAGTGGTAGCCTAGGGCTTTTGGAGCAACCTGCAGCTGTGATGCCTGCTCTGAGGAGGAGGCTTGGGCAGGAGGATTGTGCATGCCTGCCCAGATACCTCAGTCCGAACGTTCAGCAGTCATGAGATCCTAAGTCACTAGTGGCTTTTTAAAGCTCTGGCCTGGAATTTCTGATGGATGATAGATGCCAGAAAGTGAAATTACTCTTGGGCTCAAGTGAATCCTCCCAGTACGTGAGGGAGTTACAAATCTTCATAGGCACCATTACACAACAAACAATTGCAGCTGGTTTTGGGAGCAGTCTCCACCCTGGAGTATGGTCTGTGCCACTGCTCCACTCACGTTTTTCCAGGGTCTGGCCTGGATTTGCAGGTGGTGCTAAAGCTGCTTTATGCGAGGCTGTACAGTGGGCAGGGGCTGCAGCTGCCCTGGGAGAGTTTGTGGGTCTCCTGATAACCATGAAAAGAGGGCAACCAGACGGGGCAATGCAAATGTGGATGTAGGACTTCACTTCTGTGTGGTTACCTGATGGGTCTTGCCTCAAGCTTAAAGCTGACTTCTACAAACCCGTATGTGGCCAGTGCCCGTGGGACTGGGGTGTCCTCTGCACTGGTGGCGTTAGCCCAGGGTCACTGTGCTCCTCTCGTTAACCCCGTATTGTTTGTGGAGATCCTTTTCATCATTCTCATCAGTGCAGCAACATCTTCTTAGAGGATCAATCTTCCCCCAGCAGGCTAAGTCCAAGCCCCCAGCCTACCTGAATCCCAGCATGCTGCGCTCCCAAGCGGGGAGTAACCAGGCAGCACAATCCACATGCGACTGAGCACCGGCGTTTGATGTGGCTCGCTTCCCCAGGTACAGCCAAATTCCCACCCTCACGGCACTCGGGGCAACAGGACAAACAAGCAGTACCAACATGACAGCGCTGCCAGGCATTTGGACACAAAGGAGTTGGGGGAGTTCACAGCAGAGTAACAAACAAACACTACTGATGGCAAAAATACTTTCCTCCTCGTCTAACAACTCTGCAAAAACCAGCAGCGCATCAGTCCAAAGTGCCACGCACAGGTTAGGACTCGGTAATGGAATGAAGTATGAATTTCACTCATGGCCTTGTGATGACAGGGCATAGAAGTCTATAGGTCATATTGCTCAACCCTCCTAGCATCTTTCTGTATGTGGAGTGGCAACTCTTCCAGGGGAGAGCTGCCAAGGGTGTCTAGCAAGGAAATGGCCAAGCTGCCATGGCTTGTTGGAGGAAATGCCTTCACTCAAACCTCTCTGCAAGAGCTTTTCTGTCTTGATACCGAGCATGGGAACGTACCGGAGAAAACCATAGGGCTACCAGGGCATCCAATCTTTCCTTTTGCCAGCTGCTGTCATCACGTCGGGCAGGCTTTCCCAGCACTGCTCTGGAGCACACTGCTCACGTGTCCATGGGCAGAGGGGACTGTGAGCTGGCTGGGCACGCAGGGACCTGCCTATCCCAGGGAACCTGAACCCATCATAGCCAGCCCTGCTTTTCAAAAGCAGGGAAATTCAGGAGTGCCCATGAACCAAACTGCAAACCCTATCTCTAAATTTGGGTCAACATTGATATACGTCAAAGCAATGTGTGTAAATTGTGGTGTTAGTGTAAATATGTAATGAGTAAATACAGACAGACGGATTTCTTTCCCCCTGTGCCACTTCTGTGCAACATCCAGTCAGGTCAGAGAGCACTTTTATTTAGATGGCTTAATGTGTATTTAAAATAAGCTTTTATTTGTTCCCTGGAGTTGTAGGCCTCAAAAATTAGTAAATGTGGCAGTGATTTCGGGTTTTGTGTATAAGGCAATGAATCATTTTTAATGGTGCAGTTCTGCTCTCTAGGCTTGATTTTCTGGCTGTTTCAGGTCTGTCTCCCATGGTGGACCTTAGTCCCCTTTTTTTGGCAGTGCACGAGCAAATTGTCTGTAAGGTGCTTGGTCCATGAAAAACAAAAGGGACGTGAAATGCAGAAGGTTTCTTCTTTCTGTGTCTTTATGTACCACAACAAATGTTGTGGTTTGTCATTGTAGGATCTTGTTCTTTCTAACTGCTCAAAGCGATGGTGATAGCATCAGTTGACTGCAAGGGAACAACATCATTTGATGTCTGCCACGGGGCTGGTTTGTGTGCGAGGGTACAGTCTAGCTCTCCTGACGCCAATACACAAATTCCTGCTCACCTCTGTGAGGATCGGACCAGTGTTTCTAAAGAAAGGTTTTTTCTGTTGTGGTTTTTTTTTTTTTTAAAAAGACCAGGACCCAGGAGCATTTGGTGTGAAGCACAGTCAGTGCATGGGCAAGCCATTTCTTTGCGCACACCAGTGCAAATCAGACGGGCGATGGTTGTGGTAATTACAAGTTCCAATCCAGGTGCCTTTACAGTGGGCATTTTCCCCTCAGCCCTGAGGAGCAGGGCCCTTTTCAGCGAAAAAAAAAAGAGCAAGCTCCCCTCCCAGTGCTACACCCTTCCTTTCCAACCTCTCCCCTGAATCCAGGTTACCCAATTCCAACATGATGTAGCTCCCAGCTGCCACTTGGAAATGCTTTCCTCCTGTCACCCTTGTCTGCCCTTCACTATTTCTTAACCCCTCTGTCACATGCCTTGCATCGCATGACTTAATCATTTGAGACTTTGCACTCGATTTACATATATAAACAAATAAAAAGATACACACCTGCAGTTGCTTTGGCCAGCTGGCAGCTGCCTGAGCAATAGCTGCATTCCTGGATTATGACATTTAGCAGAGCAACCAGTGTGACTTACACCGACTGCTCCTCCTTAATGACCATTGGCAGCAACCGGTGCCTTTGCTCCCCGTGGCCCTTCTCCCACGCAGATGAGGGACAGGGAGAGGAAGGCCCAGAGCACCAAATCCAGCCATCTCTGCTTCTTTTTGTGCAACCACCTTGCATCTGCTCCAGCACACAGCCCGGGAAGTTTGACCAGTGCTGTGGGCATGGTTGGGAGTCTCCAGGCAGGAGTGGAGATGCAGCTCTCTCTGCGGTCGTACACACGGGTAGCAATGCTCCTAAAACCTCACTGCCTCCGTCCCATGGCTTGCAGTGGGAAAGCAGAACTGGAAGGGTGGGATGGGAGAACAGACACGTTAATGTCACACCCCGTCTTCCTTTAAATAATTAGCAAACCTCCCTTTGCCTTCTGCAAATGGGCAAAACCCTCAGCTATGCTGTCTTTATAGTCTGAGCCAGGTGGCAGTCGTGGCCCGGGATACCCCTTTGTCCCTGCCGCATGAGCTGTTCGAGTATCTCATCTCAGCTTGACAAAGACGTGTTACCACCAAGGGCCACCAGCAGAGCGTCCTGATATTTAAGTATTGTGTGCAAATGTCAAAGCTTGCTCCTTTTTTGATAATTTTGGCAAAAATAGTTCCAGATATTACAGACCCTGACTGCACGTGGCTCAGAGGCAAACAAAAACCTATGAGTAGGTGTTCCAGTGACAAAATCCAGGCATTTCTTCCTGCAAGATTTAAGGAAAAGAAAGATGCAGTTAAAGCCCTGCTTAGTTTCAAGGGAATATTAAGTGCTCAGCACTTTCTGGTGAGAGATTTGGAGCAGGACGTGAGGAACTGTGGCTGATAAATGATCAAACGTGTTTTTAATAGTTAACATTTCTTGGCATTATGTGAAAAGCATCAGTAGCTCCTGTGGCAGGAATAAGAGTGCCCACGTGTTTCAAGTCAGGCATGTGTTTAAGCACTTGAGTCAATTAAAACTCCAGGGCAGCACAAGTTTCAATAATGATAACCCAGCGTTTCACCACAGGATACTCTAATTGTTCCTCATCAGGAAGATGTGATCCCAGGGACAGAAAGATTATGCTTTTAGGAAGCTCAAATGATAACATTCTAAGCGTTACCCTAGATGATAAGGAATTGCCTGTACATCTTGTAGACTTTGATGATAGCAACCAGAACACATGCATGTTGGGCAGCGGGTTTTGGGGACAGACTTCACCTGGATTACAGCAAATCGCCGCACAGCAATCTATATCACGGTTTAGGGAGTCCCAGAACATCGTGGTACTTCGCTCTTCCAGTTCAGTTTTCATAAGACACTTGTGAGCTTTGCAACCCAATAATTAAGCCTCTCGACTCTGTTGAGAAATAAGCATGTAGGAGCAGCACGGCATCTCAGCATAAGCAGTGAAAAATGTAGGTGATTGCTGTGATTTGTGATTTGTGCATAGGTGGCATTGCTCCCTGCTCCCAGGTGGCAGCTCTAAACTTTACCCGCCGTGGTCATCCTCGCCATAGGGTTCTGTGCAGAAGGCACTGGCTTTGGAATTCAAACAGCAAATGAAAGCAAGGGAGATCACAAAGAGAGATCGAGACTGTCTCAGGGACATCTGGGGAACGTGTTCTAAGACAGGATTTGTTCTCCCCACCTAGCCCCTAGCCATCCTGGCCTTCTCTCCACGCTCTGCTCCGTATGACCTAGCTTTGGCCAGGGTACGCAGGCAAGGACAGCTGAGGTTCTCGTTAGCTCTCTCACCCGGCAAGTTACCTCCCCAGCAGGATTTTGTCATGTGTTGGGTTTTAAGCTAACACCAAGAATCCTCCTGCTCCTCACGTGCAGAGGGTTGTAGGCAAAAGCCATGTTATAAAGATGAAGAATGAAAAAAAAAAAGAAGTATTTTATTGCAGTTGTGTAGATGAAAGGGGGCTGAAAGCAAGGCTGGAAGCTGCTGGGAACCAGACTAACGAGCAGGAGAGCTGCAGTGCACTCAGAGGCTTGGGAAGATCTTCAGACATGCGTGGGGCTGGCCAGAGTAGGTTATGCAGAGGAGACATCCCAGTGGAGCGCTTACAGATCGATGGCACAAAGAGAACACCTGGTGTGGGTAATGACTGGAGCTTAGCATCATGGGCAAGGTAATTAACTAATTAGAAAATACAGGATAAACACATGATAGAAGCTGATAGGAGAATACGTGACAGAAAGAAGATGAAACAGATTCAGCCCAGATGAAGGGCGATCATGGGATACGTTCAGAGGGCTGGGTAAATAGTACCCTCTCCATGTGCTGGTTGGCCACTGACTGTCACCTGTGTCACCCTGAACAAAGGGGCCTTCCTGACAGACCCTTATGGCCAGCCAAGGCTGGGAGAAGTGGGATCCGAAACCAGCTCTGGAGCACTTGGGCTGTGGCCTGCGGAGGAGCAGCTGCCCGCTGGGGTGCTGATCATGGGAAGGGCAGACCCTGGAAGGAGCCACCGCCAGCAGCACCTCAGTGTGTCAGCACAAAGCACCCGGGCACCTGGCTCTGGTGACTCACTGTGACAGCAAATGTGCCCTTCTGCATTAGAGACAGACTCTGGTGATCGGGCCCCAAAGACAAGCAGCGGCTGTCCCCAGGGCTGCCCGCGAGCCCGCAGCAGCCGTGCTGTGCACCAGGCGAGGAGGTGAGCGTGGAGGACGCCAGGCGGTTCTCAGGGGTCTGTCCAGACCAGCGCTGCGGCACTGGGATCTGAGACTTTTTCCCAGGGCAGGTTAAAGCCGGACAGAAGTCAGCATTAAAGACAGATCCAGAGATAAAAAAGCTCAGCTTTACATACATTTACTTTGCCACATCATTCACAAACAAACTTTGATCTTGAGTCATCTGTTGCTGTAATTACTGAAAGATGGTTGATGCAAACACACTTCCCAGTGTGGCTGGGTCACTGCAGTGGGGACCTGCTTGCTCTAGCGCTGACCCAAGCCTGCGTTCCCATTCCTTTCTCTGTTCAAAGGGCTTCATGCTGTGGGTTTTCCAACAGGTGACTATTCTTTGGATATGAAACCTTCTTGACCAGCAGTCAGTTAGCCCTTTCCCACGTGTACGAAGCAGTTGCCATGGAAAGAGGCTCTGGTGTAAGGGAGAGCTATAGGCTCTTGAGAGCTCATCACGGGCAGACAAACTACTGAGCCATGCCTGGAGGTAGCTCAGGATCAGACAGTTCGGGCGCTTATCTGCGGATGATCGCTGCACCTTTTGATGTTCCCCTGCTGCTGTTTGGACAAGCCCATTCAGGAGCTGTTCCAGAAAAGTAACTCCACTTTACGGTTTTAGCAAAGACAGGATCTTTATGTAAACATGCCTTCAATAAAACAGGTGCATTTTATCTCCTGCAGCTCCCTACCTCACAGCGTGCCTCCGCCAGCAGGGTCAGTGCTGTGTGCCTCCCGCTGCTCCCTGCGTGCGGATGGCATTCCCAAGGGACAGGCCACAACTTGCAGTCCTTGTCTTTGATGCTGCCTGCAGGCTGCAGAGGATATGCCGATGCGGGGAAGAAATTGCTGCTTCATGAAAAAGGGAGAAGGATGACAACAGCAGAAGCCTATAACCTGTTGGGGACAAGAGGGAAAGGGGGTACATCAGTGACTCTTGTCTCCCTTGAGCTGGCATGCAACTGTCATTCCAGGGGCTGGAGTTTAGTCTTCATTGAACACAGCTGTGGACTCCAAAGCATTTCACAGAGGAGCCAGCACTGTCAGGTTTTGTTGTGAGATACGGGTACCAACACGGCTCCTGTAAACAGCCAGCATTAGGAAAATCAGCTGCACAAGCCCAGCGGCGTGGGCTGCTGAGTGGCAGGGTCGCATCTGCGGAGAGTCTGTAGGGCTGGCTCAGACACAGGCCCACGTGTCCCTGAAGGCCACCTGAGATAGAAATAGTGTTGCTCGTTCCAGAGACAGGACCAGAATGAGATGCAAACATCTCTGGGCGGAGCACAGAAGGGACAGGAAGACCTGTGGGCACACCACTCAGACATAGGGTCTTCCTTTAGTAACCACCTGAATGTTCAAACACTTCCAGCAAAATATTCCTCTCCATCTCGGGCTGGATATCTCGGTGCAAAGGTCTTTCACCTACTAAGCATGATGAAAGCTTGCAGAGAGACTTTGCAGAGCATGACAGCGCTTTTACCCCGGGTGGAAAGGAGGATTTGGCCCCGGTTGTTTTCTGTGGGGAGGGAGGAGGAGTTTTAATGAGGGGAGACCAGGCGCTGCTGCCTTCCTGGAGTTTGGTGTGTGATATCCCACTAAAGTTAGAAATCACCTTGCTCCTCTCTGAACTTGCTGCTCTTTCTGTCTTTTCATGCCACTAGCAGGAGTGACATCAGAGGCACTGAGTCATGAGACTCTGCCACGTTCGCCCAAATGCTGTGCCCTCTGGTCTTTCAAAAAAAACCTTCCTAAAGCAGGTCTCTGTCACCCGAGTTAAAGGGCAGTTTACCAATGTAGTCCATTGCCAATCAGGAAAGGAGGGGGATTTTTATTGGTTTTATCAGCTTGCATTTTGCCATATCGGTGGTTTCCGTTTCCACTTACTGTCCCTGCAGTTTCACGTGCTCCTAGGGCAGTTACAGTCAGATTATATATGTTAGCAGTTGCCACATGGTGATTTGACTTAAACAAATAACGCAACAAGTAGCACACAGGAAATGAGAAGAGAAAATATTTATGGGAAGTGTAATTTTGGAAAAACAGACTACTTACTTAGTGAAGTTTGCTTCATATACTCTGTTTGGAGGCTCTTCTGCTTATATCTCACGTAATTTCTTAGGCAGGAGAAGGGGGAATTCCCCTGTGTATGTAACTATAAGTTTTTTACAATGAAACTACAGTAGAGGCTCAAATGCAAGTACAGACTTTGAAAGGTCAGGATTTCACAAGCAGAAGATCCATGCTGGAAATTCCAGGTTAATCCTCACTGTTGCAATGGTGAGACAATCTCTCAGAAGGGCCTTTTCCAGATCCCTTTGCCTTGGATCAAATCTGACTACCTCCTTCCAGTAGGTCACGAGCCCAGAAAGCCTGCAACTTGTCTCAGGCCTCGATACCTCCTTGGCATCCTCGAGCCTGAGCAAGGAAGCCTGGTTTATCTGTGATCTAGAGCTGGATGGGAGTTCCTCCCCTTCTGCCCCTGGCTTGAGGGTAGGGGTACCCAAAATCGTTCTGGTGTTGCAGTCCCTCTGCCTCAGGGAGGAGGCCGAGGGAGCTCAGGGTAGTTGTCAGCAGTCATCTCAAGCAAGCCCACAGGGGTATCAATCCAGCAACGCCACGGGTGCATCTGCTCATCAGCCAGCCTCTCGTCTTCCCAACCGCTCTCTCGTGCCTGCTATTCTTCCTCTTTCTTCTCTTCAGGTTTCCATTCCATAAGGACTGCTCCTCACCCTGCCTCCAAAGACTATAATTTTCATGCATTTCTTTGTGTTAAAATTTCCGTTTCATGGTTATGTTTAATGCTGTCTCAGATATTAAACGCTATATATCATTCCTGCCTTCTGACAGACTAGTATTTTCACCATTGTCAAAATGAAACACACCAATATTATGGCAACAAAGCAATTGCATTGTCAAAACAGAAAGTTCAAATTCTTTAGGATACCCGTTCTGTGGGAAATTGCCAGCTCTGGAGTGTTGCTCATGTCTGATCATGAGAAATGCTAGAAAGTCACTGCTGAATGAAGAAAAGGCTCCATAGACTTTACCCCTCCTGTTTTTCAGACATGTCCAGTGCCTGTGAACACAAAGCCCTGAACATGTATTGTATGGGTCCTTTCCAATTCAACTGCAGGTGGTTTCTGGAAGGAAGGAACAGCTGAGATCTCTCATTCCTGAAAATACATACTGTTGTACCTCACGTTGCCTTAGCGTCACCAAACTGCTGGGGTATTCCAAGCTAAATCTGACCTCTGTCTCTTCAAACATCAGCCTCACTAGAGCACATACATGTCTAACAGCCCACTTACCAGCTCCCTGGTAGGAAAGCAAGTGGAAAAGTACTGCCAGGAGAGACTTCCCTCACCCCCTCATCAAGGGCTGATGACACACCGTAGCACGCCTGGTATCCTCCGTTTCTCAAGCATCCTCTGCACTAGGGAGGGACCTCTTCGAAGTCTGCAATAGATGGAGCTGATAACGTGTGCCCACAGCAACTACAAGGAGTTGGTAGGTCACCGGAGGCATGGCTTAAGATGGCAGCATCCAGAATTATGTCACATTTACTTGATCCTTGTATCACCGCCTCGATTGCAGAAAAAAAGATAGGATCAAAGCATCTGTAACCTGTACCCTTGTGAAGGACTGTAAGGAATACTGGTTTTTAGGTCACAAAGCAAGTAATTATATCCCAAGAGGAAATTGCCCAAATATTTGCAATGTGTTGTTGCTTTTCTTAATTTCACCTTCTTGATGCATCAGTTCCAAAGGGTCAATTATGTTTCCAAAAGATAAATGTTTCTGCAATGATACTGGGTCCACAGTTAAACTAAAATGTGCCCTACGATCTGTCACTTGACTATGGGAAATGCTTGTGGGCATGGGTAAGACAGGCCAGGTAACCCTTGAGCATCCTACCTAATGACTGCCTTTCATTTCAGTTAATTGCTGCTCTGCTTTGAGAAGCACCACGGCTTTCTCAGCCTACCAGAGAGCCAAGCTTTCAGCCTCTGCTCCATGCCGCGATCATTTCCCCCTCTCCCAGGGGCCAGAGGCCAGTGGAGTAGCAGAGCAAGAGTCCTTTCCCTCTTGTTTCTGCTCTGCCTGTTTAGTTGGTGGGATGGGGCCATATCCAGCCAGATGTGCATCTCACGCTGGCCTCACTGGATGTGAGTAGTCCAGCTTCCGAAACGAGTAACGCTGCTGGGGAGAAGTGATACACAGCAGCTCACTCTGCAGAACTGCATGGCACCGCTCTGGGGAGCTCTGCAACCCTTCTGCAGCCTCTGCTTTGAGGCCTGCTGCTCCAGCCTCTTTCATCAGTATTTGCTTTGCTTCTAGAGCTTTCTCATGATTCATGAGGCTGTCGTGCTAGGAAGCAGAGGCAGGAGAAGCTCACCTGACGGCAGGAAAGAAGTGTTGGGCAGGTGGCATTCAGAGCTCCCACTCGAAGCCAGCCCTTCCCTACCAACAAGAAATCCTCCTGCTTTGAAGTTTGTTTGGAAAGCTTCAAAAATACTTAGTAATTGCCTTGCATAGGTGACTTGGGGTACGAGGAACACTTTGCAATGTAAATATGCTCCTTCAGTACACTGGAAATTAGATAACAAGACCGAGCTCATGCCTCTTGTAGGAAACACAGCTCATCACCACCACAGCCTCTTCTCCAGAGGCATGGAGTTATTCTTTTGCCTTTATTCATAGTGAGTGGTTTTGGTGCCAAAAAAATGACATGTGAAAATATGTACACTTGGTGTCTCTCTGATGGGTTTTATATTCCGTCTGTAGCACAAGCCGATGGCCTTTCTCCCAAAGAACTCTGAAATTCACCCAACCCAGTCCATGTTTGGCAGCAGACAACTAAAATAAGTTCCTGTTTCCCACCAAAAGCCTGCCTGGAAAGTGACAGGAGTACCTGGCCATTGCAGAGATAACAGTCCATGCCCATTCTGTCGCAGGGCCGAACCCACGGCTGTCAGTGCTGCTGCACGGAACCAGGAGCCGTGGCAGAGTCTCCAGAGGACAGGGAGGTCACATAACGCAACCAACTGTAATGGAGCCAGGTGCCAGATGGGAGAACGCCCATAAACCAGAAAATGTAAGTGATTGATTGTTTCTACAAGATAAATACACCTAGAGTTAGCTGGAGCCAGTCTGAACTAACAAGGGCATGCCGGGGCAGGGGAGGTGTGTGAATAGGGAACGAAAAATTGACTGCTAGTAAGAGTGGGTGGATTTCAGAAAAGATGTGTTACTCTGGCAGATTCGTGCCAGGCAAAATGGAATGCCAGAGAGAAAAGCATGGGATTGTTGTCCCAGCCAGCTTCCTCCTTGTGAGCATTGGCCCTGTTTACAGCTGGTTTACCTTACCCATAAAATACGTACCTCTAGCTATTGCCTTGTAATCTTTGTTAGCTTTTGATCTCTGTGATGGAATAGTAAAGATGGGAGCAAAAACATTTGACTTAAGTAGCAATCCTCGACACATTGCAACCTGGTTCTACCAAGAAATTTAGCCCTCCTTGCAGCTCGGGGACAGAATTCCCTTTCCTTATCCCTCAGCCAGCCCCAAATGCCCTGAGACTGTGACCCAGCTGCCTGGAGAGGTACTGCCTGGCAGAAGTGCCGCCTTGACACCTGCGTCATGACAAAGTGACAATGACTCAAGGAGACCAGGATCAAGTTTTCAGAGAGGAGGGAGCCTACCAGTTAGAGGAAACCGGTCAGGGGAGATAGCAAGGGCTGATTTTTCACTCATCTGATAGCGTTGCTGTAGAACTAAGGGAATGAACGTCACTCACATTCAGTCATTTGCAAATAATCAGCCTAAAGTAAACCATCCCCAGTTACTTCTCCTTCAGGTGTAGGCAACTTCCAGGTCCTGGCTGGGTGGGGGATTTCCTGTCTGCGTTTAGTTTGTACCTCTTCCAAGGCTTGCGGTTTGCAGGGTGGTTCGTACCTTCCATTAACACCTGCTGGATGTTTAACTCATTTTTAATTTTACAACTGGGGAAGTGAATCCTGACTTCTGCAACTGGCAGAATTCATCCTGGCAGCAGAGTCTGTGCTGCCTTCTTCTGCCTGCTGTGAGCCAGAGGGTTTGCTCGGTTTCATTCAGCTGAAAATTACCTTGGTAGTATAGAAAGGGAAAGCAAATAGATGGAAAGAAGGGGAGCAGCACAGGAGCAGTTTCCAAGTTATCTTTGTTGATTTGCCAGCAGGTTATGCAAAGCCTTACATTCTCTATGCGGACTCTAAAAAGCGCCCTCCACCCTCCCTTTCCTTTCTATTTACAAAGTAAAACTCATTAAATCTTCCCAGTCTACACATGAAGCTGACTCAAATGAGGCTGGATCACAGTGAGGAACCAAAATCTACCGGTGACCTGCCAGTATGTGTGAGTTCATGTAGTCAGTGGAAACTGGAAAGCATTAACTGACAGCATCCTAGTCCTAAGTCAAAGCTTCCACGTCTGATTTCCTTTTGCTAAATCCAGAGCAGGCTGATGTTGGCTTTTTTTCAGGATAAGCAAGTGTGTATATATATGTCTATATATAGGTATTTATACAGTATAGTGCAAAATGTATGTAATTGATTTTGTCGGTTTTTAGAAAACTATGAAGTCAGGTTTGGGAAAATATATACTCATTCAAGTTTCCTTACTGATACCAGGCATGACTCCAAAGTTCTGGCATTTTAGCAGCGCTCCCCACAGCAGAGCACAGCCCAGACCAGAGGACCCCAGGGCTGCAGTGGCCCTGAATGCCATCACAGTCTTTAGAGCTGTTGTGTCTGTGACTCTCGGGAGTCTTAGTGCCTTCAGGAAAATGAAAGCTATGAAATAGGGAGGCAGAAATGCTCCTTGTACTCTTACTCTATGCTCTTCTGTCAGCACGGGGCGTGCAGGGTGTCGGTATGAGGCCATACGACCTGTATGTCTGTATTCTGCCGTGGCTGGAAGTGTCTAAGGAAAACCTCCGCCCTTTGGGGCTGGGGCAGCGGGAGCACGGTTGAGTCAAAGACCAGCTCCGGGCGCTGAGGTCTGGGTGGCATGAGAAGGCAGCAGGATCTGTCCCAGCAGCCCAGGGTTCCTGCGGGCCTTTGTTCACACGCACCAAATGTCTGGTTCCCCCCGCCGCTGATGGTGATGGGACAAAACTCAGCTCCACACAAAACAAACACCACGGCGGAAGCTGGGATTTTACAGAATACCTCCCGCTGCCGAGATCTCCCAGGAGATTGCTTGCCGTTTACTCAGTAGACAGGGCTTGTCTTTGCCCATTTGGGGTTGTGCCAGGCACGCTCAGGCACCGGCTGCTGCCCGCTGCTCCGACATGCTGGCTGCCATCCGAGATGCTACAAGAGCCCAGCTTGTGTGGAGCCAGCTCCTTCCTCCCTCATTTGCCTTCTGCTTTGAGCCAGAAACATGCATCAGCCAGGACCTCTCGTGTTTTCTGGTCTTGGCTGGGCTGTTGGAGGGGCTGGGCAGCACGGGGCCACGCACAGGCCACACAAATGGCATTGTCCTTAGGCCACAGCTGCACGGTGGTCCCCACTTCTGTCCCCATTAGGTGGCTTTGCCATCACACCAGCGACCCTCTCTCTTCTGGTCTTTCTTGTTCTTTGGACAAAAAACCGAAAGAGGAAGGGCTGAAACTCTTTTGCCCTGTACTCACCTATGTCTGAGGAAACTCAAAAGCACATGTAGGGCACATGCGTGGTTTGAGAGCTTGTAAGAGAGAGGCCATTGCAAATGGGGATTTCCCTCCTGAGGGGTCTAGGACTCGGGTGTTTCTCTGGGGCATAGGCAGATGCAAGACGTGCACACACCTGGAAATCTGACTGGAAACCCACAGTCAGAGATGCAGGGAGAAGCTGAGTGTGGGCTTCACACTGCGAGAGCTCTCTTCCCTCCGAGCTTGCTCCTTCCTTCCAGGCAGCACCTCAGCCTCTAGCAGCTGTGGGTCACAGGCAGTGTATGTCAGCAGTTGGGGCAGCCCCTGGGAGCTTCAGCCAGCTCAGGCACATTGCTGAATACCAGGTGCAACAAACACGTAGAAGCACATCTCCACCAGCATCCTCTAAGGAAACGAGTTCTGCTTTCCCCTGCTGTCACAGGACTGGACGTAAGGAGCGGCTTTGGCAGAAAGCAGGAATCTTCTGGGCAGTTCCTGGTCTCAGGCTGACTTATAGCAGCTGTCAGTCCTGTCATCTTCTCTGAGATGGAAAGATGTGCTGCATCATCAATCCTGCGGCCCTGACACTTCACTTGGGAGATGCTTCAGGGAAATACAGAGCAAATCTGCAAGTACCAGATATTTGTAGATAGGTCATTCCTGAAACAGCAGGCACCTGGAAGCAACTGTTTTGACTAATGTCCTGCTGCATACCGTGAAGCAACAGGTAAGAAAGAATAACAGTCATGTTATCTGCTCCATCAGAAGTCGGCACAAAGCTCTGATGATGAGCTGGGAGCGTCACCAGGAACATTCGAGCAAGAGTTGAAGGTTGAGGAAAAATATTGTATAGCCAGCCCTGTTGTAAAAGCTCCATTTCAAGGGTAAAAGCAGAAATGGGGGGGAATTTCTCACTTCATCTTTTCTGCTGTCTGCTGAAGGTCAAAGCAGGAGGTTTCCAGAGGAAAGGGCAGACGTGACTCAAGAGTATATGGAATTTCACCAGGAAATGGTCTCAAGTCCCCCAGTAATCACATCAGAGCACTTCACGCACGGCGCTGAGCCCAGCTCAGACACTCGCACGCTCTCTGTGTGCGCAGGATGACCAAGCCAGTGGTTTGTACGGATGATGCAACCAGCCTGAGAGTGCACTTCCAGAGCACAGCCTTGGATCAGGGGCATATTTTTGAAGTTGTCAGGTGTCTGACATACCTGCCGTAAGTCCAGCTGCTTCTGTGAACTTGCAAAGCACACAATAAGTTGTGACACTTCTTGTCGTTGGGGTGGCCCTTCAAGGCCACCCACTTGGCCACAGCCAGAAAAACACAGCAGTGCTGGCAGGACTGCTTGGTAGCATCTGTAATTCAGGGAATAGTAATGCTGAGTCCTCGAGTATGCACAGAGATGGGAAGGACGGCCACGTGCGCAGTGTCACAGGCACGGCCAGCCAGTGCAGGCAGGACAACCTGCAGCAAAAGGGACCTCAGTGCAGTGGTGGCACATGGCCACAGCCCGTGTACGCTGGCTTCAGCAGCACAGGACATGCGATAGCATCAGTGACATGTCACTCTTCAGCGTATTTTAAAACAAGCCAAACACATAGATGTCTATACTGTATCCAGCTGCAGTGGGTGAGGGGGAAACGCCACAAACACAACGCACAGGTGATGAGGGCAAAGCACGATCTGGGAACAACAGTCTGAGGGTCCTTGTTTGCTCCATTTCCCTTTGGACATGCGCTTGTGTGTGTGGGAAATAGGCAGCCACGTGGGCTGGAGAAAAGATGCCTCTAAATCTGGTCTGGGATTAAGAATAACGTGCTGAAAATATTGTTGGGAATGAGGGTGTAATGTCCCTGCTGAGAGCTTCTAGCCTCTCCGTGAAAGGTGCTCGTTATCCTTCTCATACAACAGAGCAGAACACTGGGGACAGAAGGAGCAGTTGCTCTCACAGGGTGGGAGGCCAAGATGGGGTGGGAGGCCAGAGAGCAGGTAGAGGCCAGAGTGAGGGGAGGCTGAGAAGGGGTGGGAGGCTGGAGGGTGAGTAGAGGCCAGAAGAAAGTGGAGGCTGGGAAGGGGGGGAGGCTGCAGGAGGAAGGCAGACCTGCTAGGGCTGCCCAGGACGTGGCAAGGCTCCCAGGAATTCAAGTCTCTTCAGACCCCAGTCCAAACCCCATTAATTTTTGGCATGGCAGCCAGTCCTGCAGCTACACATGTGCTTAGAGAGCCTTTGAAAAGCAGGTAGACGGGGCCCTGCCAGGAAGAGCAGTGAGTAATCGGCTAGCTGAAGCCCAGGTTGCTCAGAGTGGAAGCCTGAGAGTGGAAGCTCAGAGTGGTACCAGTTGCCCAACCATCACCCCCTTCCTTCCCATTGAAGTGCACAGCGTGCGAGATAAGATCAGCTCCAGAAAGCTTATGACCAAAGGTTGAGTGTAGGTGTCTGAGAGATTTTTAAAAAAACAATAGAGAAAGTTTGTTCTTATCCAGGCGGATTTCCTGGCGTGATGAGTGAGCCTGGCATGTTTCTACTCTACCTTTGGCATATGCCTGTGCATCTGGGCTCACTGACGCAACCCCATCCATTTCTGCTGAGAAGGGATCAGTTACCCTTATGTGTAGATGTGGTGCTTAGGGACATGGCTTAGTGAGTTAGGTGGTGTGGGTTGACGGTTGGACTTGGTGATCCTTGAGGCCTTTTCCAACCTTAATGATTCTATGATTCTACTCTGTTACAACCTACTCTGTCCTTGCCTCCTTGTCCAGACATAGCACCAGCCCTTGTGCACGTTCGCTGTGCCCTCTCTGGGATGGCTACACTGGAGGGAGCTGGGCAGGACTAACCTGCGTGGGGAGCATCTTGCTGCTGTCACCTTGGGGGTACCGTACTTGCTGCGTTTGCTTGTTGCTCTGGCCCATAACCAACTACCTCCTACCACAGGCAGCTCCATTAAATTGAACCTTTGGCACCCTCATGTATTCCTGTACTTGCATGTCGCTGTGACCAGCCAGAGAAGCCCTTCGCACATTCACCAGGTGTCCTAACATATGATGTCTTCTCTGGCCACCTGGAAAAATGTTTTTCCGATCAACAGACGTTTGGCAGAACAGCTCCCTCCAAAAAGAAAACAAAAAACAAAGAAACAGATTTCTGCATTTAAACCATTCAGGCAGTCCATTCCAGTTCCTGGCGTTTGTGTGAGTGGAGAGACATTGACATATTTTATCCTGAAAAATGTGGAAGTGTTTAATTTGATGAAGCATTCTTTTTTATTTCCAGATTTTTTTCCATTTTGTGTTTTAAAACAGCTTAGAAACCTTTACCGAGGTATCTCAAACACTTTTGCCTGCCAGGCACACCCTGTGTGATCTCAAGCATGCCGATATTTCCGGTCAGATAAAGGTTTTCCTTCAACCTGGGTGATTTTTACTAACTCCTTGATTTAGCGAGACATGAGTAAACAAGCAGCCCTGCAGTCACCTTGCCATGAACTCAGGAGCAGCGATGTAAGGAAAAGGAGCCAGAGGGGAGGAGAGAGGATGGGAGGGCAGCACGGTGCCCGAGCTTGTCCTCGGGCTGGCAGCTAGCTGTGCCTGCCTTCTCACCTGCATCTCCCAGGAGCCCCACAGCCTCCTGAAAGGAGCAGCAGAGATGTTGGCTCCATATCCCCATATAGCACCATATGCATTGGTGAAGTTTGCAAAAGCCCAGGAGAGTAAGTTGCGTGGAGGCTGAGGCGAATGAAGCCACTCCTCTGCAGAGGTCGCACAGTGGATCACTGGTGAAACAGGTCTTTTGACTTGGTCCAGCTCTTGGACTCTGTTACTTCTGAATTGATGAGCAGACAGACAGGCCTTCAGGTTTCCACGTGCGTCACCACACTGCAGAATTAAAGTTTGTGAGGTTTGAACCCACCCGGCACAACGCTGGCTTCAGCTTTACACCTGGAGCATAAACAGGTTCTTTCTGTTCCACCTGAGGAGCAGGGACAAGGGGACTGAGCAGCTGCCAGGTACGCTCGTCTTTACTGGGGAATTCAGCAGAAGAGCCGTGTTTGCTGCTTGACAAGTACACAGCAGAAACCCCAGGATTTCAGAGGCAGGAGCACAGTCAGAAGGAGGCTGTGCCAGCTGCTAGAAAGTATTTTGGGTTGAGAATTGCCAGACGTAGGTAGCAGGAGAGTAAGTTATATTACAGCTGCTTGCCCTACAGCCCTGTTTGAAACCCAAAGCAACCACTGGGTTAGTGTGGAACCCTTCCACTGGCTCCTGTGGCCAGGCTGGAGCTCAGGATGCTTCAGCTGGGTTTCCGAGCCATGCGTGTGAGGACCATGACCTCTGGTGGCCAGCCAGAGCTGGCAAATGTCGGGGTAGCTGTTAGGAAAGCCTTCCCCAGGATGGCTGGTAGGCCCAGCTGGCTATGGAGCCCTGCCTAAGGAGAAACAAGATCTCACTCATTACCTTGGCGTCCTTTTTCCCTCCCAGCCGCACGCATGCCCTCCCGAGCCAGCAGGCGAAGAATGCAGCCTGCAGCAAACCCGCTGGCCCTTGCATCATCATTTTTGGGGCTGAAAGCATGCAGAGGAGAGTCTGGGGTCCCCCAGGAGGGCAGGTGGAGCCACAGCTTGCAACTTTGCGCTGTACTTACCCAACTTGTTCATGTCACGGGTGATGAACATTGGGCTGTATTTTGGTGTCAGTTTAGACTGAATCTCATTGTGAGCATTCAGCAGGCTTGTAGTGATAGCTTAAACAAGGCTGTGTCTCAGGACTCCCTTAATTACCGGAGAAACCCCATTTCTCCTTTGCCTTGGGGAGCTCTGGGAACCCCTCATTGGTGGTGAAACTTCAATGAGAGACTTCTCGCTCTCTGGATGTGGGGCATTGTCCTCCCATGCCAACTGTCTTAAAGAGGGAGGAGGCTGCAGAGCCAGGCACATAGCCGTACCGCCCAGTTGATTTTCTTGATGGTGGTTCCAGGCAGGGCCGGGGACTTGCAGGAAAGTCAGACTGTTCTGCCCTTGCCTAAATGGAGCCGCAGCAACAGCAGCATCAGAAATGGTTCATTGCTGTAGCATGGGCCTGATTCTGGGACCTGCATGCTCGGTGCCAGCCCTGTGAGCTGGGAAGTGCCTCTCACCTGCTCCGTCACGTAGCCTGGACACCCCGGGTCAGTAAGGAGATACCGATCTGGCTGCAACGGCCACGGCGGCTGAGATGGCTGGAGGGAGCCTCAGCTGTCCTGCGCCTCGGGTCTCGCCGGCGATCAGGGCTAACTCATTTGTCTTGGTGCTGAGCTGTCTGCCGCTTGTTCTCATGGGGGTCTGTAACACCAGCCCCAGTGCACGTGCTTTCCCAAGGGTCTCCCCGTGTGTAAACACACCGACCTGCAGAGCAACGGCTCTTCTTGTCCGGCACTAGTTATCTCCCTCCAATCAAGCCCGCTGTCTGCCCGTGATTTATTGTACTGCTTCTCGTGAAACACGTGCTGCTGCAAGCAACTGTTAACGACCAGACTGTCCCCTCTTTGCCCAGCAGTGACACTTTGGGCTTCAAGGCGCAACACCATGCGCCGGCGGTACATTCAGCCTTGGCCTGACCTTCACCATCAGCCTCAGGAGCTGAGCCTCTTGCATCACAGGTTGATCCTTTATCAAGAGCATTGTCATAAAGTTATTGGTTTCTCATATAAGTGGTACAAAGTAATCACAGGCTTGTGCAGACCCATTTAAACGTGGGGTTTGCTTCCTTGGCAACCAGTTTCCTCCCCAAGTCAGTTTCCAGTCTCTCCCCATTCAAACTTTCTCTTATTCCTTTAAGAAAGGGAGACATTTTCTCTAGTAAAGTATTTACAAAAAACAATCTCTTAAGCCTCTATGCACTGCTGAACACTTTGTTTGGATTTTATTTTCTAGGAAGAACTTCACACAACTGAAGAGGGTTTGGCAACTTTTGAGCCTGCGGAAGAGCAGCGGCAGGCAGAGGCTGTGTGACACAGGTAAGGCTGCTTTTGCTTCCCTGAAGTCCGTACTTTGCAAACAACTGATCCAGAAGATGGTGTAGCAGCTGTCTTAAAGGAATTACAAAGACTTCCCGTGTTCAGAAAAGGCAGTGCTGGACCTTCCCTGAAAACGTTTGCAGTGGGTGTATATGGCGGCACCCCCACTGCCTGGTCTGGACATGACCTCCAGGTGGGTTGCAGCACTCTGCTGTTAGCATACAATAATCAGAATTAGTTGCTTCTGCTCTTCCCTCCTGGTACTCTGCAGCTCAGCACCTCCCGGCCTGTTTATCTGTATCCAGGTCAGTATGTGCAGCAAGCAAGCTATCAGCGTCTGATGTATTTACCTCCTCACTATCAACTGCTTGCTTTGATAAAGAGAGTACATGGAAAGGATCCAAACCCTGCGCAGAGTGAGGAAAAACACCCTGTATTCATGATGTCCCAGTTATGATGGGACAAGGGAAGATTCCAGAAGAGCAAAAATAAATCTAATTTTCATGACACAGCCAAGAAAGCACAGCCAAGTGAATATCTTCCAGGCAAAGGCCACCCATTTTACGATCACGCATTATAATCCAGACACGTCTACGACCAGCAGGAAGATATACCACGAGGATGGTGCAATAAAATAATCAACAAAACAGGTTTTCTAATTGGGAAAAGCACTTTGAACAGGCTGCTTTAAAACCTGTTTGCAACCAGTTTGTCTGTCTCCTGAACTTCCTACCCCACCTAGTTATTTCTTCCTTCATTTTTTTTGCAATTTCAAACATTTTGAAGTTGCCTCCAAAAGGAAGAACTTCCCAAGCATAGCACTGCAGAGAACAGCAACAAAAGACTGTTGTGGCATACCGTCTTTCAGGAGTGGCACTGGTGTCCAGGGAAGGTTGCCAGATTAACAGCTCCTGATCAACTTTAGGCCAGACTACGAAGCACATGCCTTGTGCTTTCTCATACCAAGTCTGTGCTTATGCTTATTTTGCAGGTGATTCCATCTCATCAGCCTAAGGTTCGTTTATTTTCCCCTATCTTCCTTTCTCTGTTCCCTTTCCCTCTCCTCTGGAGAGGCACGCTTGCCTCCTAGGGTACGCTCGCCTACTGAAGAACAGATTACAGAAATGTCTATTTCTGCCCGCAGCATTTTGAGACCTCGCAGAAAGGCACCTAGAGGACAGTAACATCTGGGGCGATGTAAAAGGTGCATAGAATAGACAGAGAGCCTGCAAGGTCACAGATCAGCCAGCAAGACACAGGCAGGGAAGGGCAGATGGCCCCGCTGGCCCAGCTCTGCAGGTCACATCACCCTTCCCGCCTCTCCCTGCACAACAAAGGCTCAAGGCTTCCTAACACCACTCCTTCTCCACTGCCACTCATGCTCCCTACTGAAGGATCCAACACTTCCACAGAAAAGCACTTTTGTGTATGAGGTGACTTTCCTTCTTCGTCTTTCTCAAATTATCATTTGATGAAGGAATGACTGTATTTAAAAAAATAAAAGCTCTAAGGAAGTGAAGCAGCTACTGAAGTCTGTATCAGGGAAAAATGCAAAAACTGACCCAGCATCCCTCTGTACTCGTGTGATAAGAACCCCTGTACAGGGTACATTGCTACTTTCACCTGCCACCCTAGGCTGGATTTTAGACAATTTTCTATGGGTATAAAACATACTTTATTAAAACAGGACAAGAGAATTAAATGAGTACTAAGTGGACAAACCTATTTTTATTACCAAAAAATGAAATTGATGCATTTACTGTATTCAGTTTTTTCTTTTAAAATTTTATCTTTTATTCACTTGTCAAGAGCCAATAAGTTATATAAATCATAGCAGTTTTAATTTCCTTACTGAAGTAGTCAACAAGATTTTTACTTATTTTTATGCTGAGGTGGTAGCACGTTAGATCTTTAGAAAGAGCGTAATGGTCTCTGTTTTTCCAAAGATTCTTCTTAAAAACGCTACCTGTCTTGTGCAGGTTTCCATGAAACCTCTTCCATGGTATTAGCGTTGCGTAGTGGTTCCCTCGGGTTCCCTCCAGGAGGTTCTCAGTGCAGCCGTACAGATGCCAAGGCACTCCACACTGTGCAGGTCCATTCGCACCTCGAGAACCAGCCCAGGAGGCCAGCGAGGGGCCAGCGCACGCCGCAGCCACCCCCAACCCTTCCTTTAAAGGAAGCCACGAATTACACTGATGCTCCATGCTGAAGGCAGAGGCAATGATTCCATTTGACAGATGTTAAACCAAATACTTTTGTATTTAATTAAGAGTTCCAGAAGGTTAAAACTGTAGACAAATGCACAGAACTTCTGTCAATGACAATGAACCGAGGCAGCAACATTGCCATCCCCATGTTTTAAACAGTGTCTAAAGCAACTTCTAAACAAGTACAGTTTGGGATACTGATGTATAACTTAAACAGTGATTGTTGTTTGCTTTACCTAGCATGAAGGGTTTTCAAACACTTCAGTAACTTATAACTAGTTCCACAGTTGCCGTTTTCCCGTCTGCTGCTCACTAGCAGATGTTTTGCTTTGTATACCAATAATAGATTTTTTTCTTCCCCCCAATAACAATGCAATCTAGTTTTCATGGTAACACACAAAAGCATTCTAGTCTTGCTCCTCTTCATCCCCATCCTCATCTTCATCGCCTTGATCTCCAGATTCAATGTCATCTTCATCTTCAACCTGAAATGAGGAAAGATCTGTTGTGAGCAGTAAAATCCCTTATTCTGATCCAACCTGCTGAAGGCAACACAAATGCTGAGGGAGCAAAAAGAACCTTAAAGCTAACCTAAAATTATCCTGCTGTATCAATTAGCACTTGATAAAGGCAACTGTCATCTCATAATGTCACACAGCTTTTAACTTCGATGCTAAGGGTGGCTGACTGCTGAGAAGAGACAGTAACCATCTGTTACTGATGGCTGCCAACGCAGGCTCAGAAAGCAATTCTGGTAGATTCAACAGCCCTCTATTTAGAGGGAGATGGCTCACCAGACTCATTGGATCAAGTACTGCCATACCCAGAGCCCTCAGACCTGCCTCGGACACAAGAACTCACCTGACCCATTGTTTTGCTTACCGGTACACCAAGATCCTTCAATTTGATCTTCAGCGCGGATAGTTTCTGATCCTGGTCAGCCAGGAGCACCAGAAGATCATCCTGTTCTTTCTTTGATTCTGCAACTTCTTGCTGAAGTTTACTTTTCTCATCTTGCAAGATAGCAACCGTACTACTGGATGAATCCAGGTGCTCCTTTAGTGATGCCTTCTCCTCGGAAAGGGCTTTGACTTCATTCTAGCAACAGGAAAAATCCCACACCAAGGTACACCGTGAGCACAGGAACAGCTGAAGCCTTGTGTCCTACATCACTACCTGTAACAGCTCCAACCCCACCAAGTGCCTTGTGGCTGTGCTCCCACACACCTCCTTACTCAAACACCCTTATTACCAACCAAGAGTAAGGTAGTCTTAAACATCCAGCTTCCCTTACATAGCCTGAAACACGTAAGACGCTGTAGAAACACACCACCTCCACCCAAAGCCCTTCCTACTGTAGAAGTCCTCACTAAGGCTGAGTATCAAGTCACTTGGTTTGGTGTTCATCCACTACCGACCCTCAGTTCTTTTATTTCTTGCTCAAGTCGTCCCTCCACTTCAGAGTTCTCGACTGCTGTTGCACCGTTGCCTCCTAACATGGGATCTGCAGTTGCATTCTGTGGACAAGAAATTCAGGATCAGAGCACTGAATGCCGCACATAGAAAGGCAGCAAGCTAAAACATTATACAGTCAGTTGTAGAATTTAAAAGCATATCTTCTTACAGCGTGGCCAAGGTGTGGTAGCTATGCACATCCTGCACTGCAAGGCATCAGCAAACAGGTCTGTGCTTCTTGGGGTCTCAGTAAACACATACACACATGCACACAAAAAGAACACAAGGTGCAACCCCTGTTTCATGGAAGTTCCACTCTGAAGAGACTGTTAGTTGTTTGCGTTTTTTTCCCCCCTTGGCAGACCCTGCCTATTACAGGCCACCAGCTTTCACTCAGATGCTTCTTAAGTGCCAAAGACTTTTTTTATTAGGCTAAATATCAAAATCTTGTATGTGACTACTAAAAACAGCAACAGTTTAATCTCAGCCCCACCCAAACTTATCATTTGCAAAATGTGGCAGCTGTCTTTCAGCTAGAACTGCAGCGTGGCACGAATTCTGGATAATTGCTTCTCCCATTACCCCATGTTTAGGTCAGCTCTAGGATAAAGGCAGGCAGTCTGTAGCAGGACGGCAGTTAAGGGGCCTGACAGCTGGTGGCAGCAGGGACCACTTCAGCGTGCCTCTGCCTCCAGCATCCACACCAACACATGCGATGGCATCTGGTGTCAGAGCAGCTGAGACTTCTGACAGGGAAAGTTTAAACGCCTTCCTCTCTCAAATGATCTCTACATTAAGTTAAACATTTGATGTCTTCCCCCACACAAGTCCTCTTTCCTACAATGCCAAAATTAGAATTTAGTGCCCAAGTCAGAACAAACCAGCCACAAGCAAGAGTTTAAGTGAGTGCAGCCACCACCCACCAGCTACCCTGTCTTCATTAGAGCAGAGCACACAGGAGCTACTCCTGTTCCACTGGAGCACCAAGCAGCACAGGTTGTTCGCATGGCCCACGCTCCCGCACCTGTATCTATTGGCTCTGCTGTGGAAAAGTCTGTAACATTTTCATGCAACTCGCTGTTGAAGTGCTCTAGCTCAACATTCACTTTCTAATGCCATCAGCTAGTTCTGAGGACAGAATCACATTTATTTAGTTATTCTCTATGGCTTTATTAGCAAATCTTTTCAATATGCAGTGAAATGAAGCTCTGAAGCGTTTGGAGGTCTGCACAGACAGCTGGACGGACCATGTTCCACTGCACATCAACTTCCAAATTAGTATCCTCAACTGTTTAGAAGAATAATGATCCCTCTAACATTCATGATAGGATGCATTTGTGTCTCAAGGGAGACTCTTTCCTTTGATTAGGGTATAAGCTTAAACACTGACTAGCTGGTGTTCCTTTGTTGAAACACACCAAGGACCAGTGGCCTCACAGAGCACTAACTTGACTGCAAGTTCCCCTCCGTCCTTATGAAGGATTTGTCTAGGTAACTCGTTACTTCATTTAAAACACTGCCAGAGTCACTTGCTGATGTGTATTTTTAAAACAAGCTTGGGTTAGGACAGTATCTACAGATAGCCTAAGCAGGAAAACAAAGTCTTCCAGATGTAGTCCCCAAAGAGAAAATAAGTGTTTCACCAGTACCATTACTTGTAGCTTTTGATTCTCAGTCTGAAGTTTAGAGATTTCTGCAGACTGTTGTTGTATCTGACTCCTGAGCATTTCTAATTCCTTTGGGAAACAAAGAAGAAACATACTTTTAAGTTAATTTGCAAAGCAAGGCAGTTACATTTTTTCCCAAGTTAACTGTTACCAGATTAACTGCTTCATACGGACACACACGGGAGGAAAGCTGCATCTCTCAATGAGAGCCCAGCAACCATTTCTCTAAAAGACAAAACTACTCAGCCACATGCACCATTTTCTGCCCCGCTCTTACTAACTCTCCTCTGTAGAATGCCCAGCCAAGGCAGCTGTGGGAGCCGCAGCGTGTTGATGACCGTGTTTCACACCACCAGCCCTCCCGTTAGCACCCTCCGCACACACCCGCTCTTGGTGCGGACGCCTGCTCTGATTTATCAGCCCAGGCATTATTAGCTTTCTAATCACAGTATTCTTTGAGCAACAGCTACCCTCAATTATGGAACCTGCAGATATGCATAATCTCGATACTCCAGGATTATTACCGTCATCACACAAATGTACACCATTAAAAACATCAGCATGCTCAGGAACCCACGCTCCTTCCTGAAGCTTGAGAGAGCTCCCTTCCCATCCCCAGCTACCACTGTTCAGTGCAGCTTTGCTGAAACACCACAAGCTCACCTGTAGTTCAGCGTTGTGCTCCAAGCCACCAGATCTGCTGGTCTGCAAGGACTGCTCTGTTGTTCCCATTTCCAGCTGTGAAGACTTCTGTAACAACAACAGGAAAATCAGCCACAGAGCCAGCCTAAATACAGTCATGTTGTCAGAACATAAAGTTCCCAGCAGAGAAGGTGCAAGCAGGATAGGAAATGCACATCATAAAGCTCTTGATTGCAAGAGGACAGCTGGATGGTCGTCTCTAAGGTGGATGCAAAAACACCTTTCCCCAATTCAGATGCAGAAGACATGGAAAAAATAAAAGCAGCATGTGTCATCCTGCATTTCACAAGCAGGCCCCCAAACGCAGGCCACCGTAAGTATGTCTTGGGCATTACCCCTTTAAGCTCCTACGAGACACCTACCACTCTGTCACCCCCAAAACATGCTAAAAGCCATAAATTCTCTTGGGCATTACCCCATTAAGCTCCTACGAGACACCTACCATTCTGTCACCCCCAAAACATGCTAAAAGCTACAGTACAACGGGTCAGCTGCACAAATTATTCCTGGGAAGCAGAAAAGGCTCTGCTCAAGCCATCTCCCACCACATTTCCTATTATCAGCACGCAATCAGTTATGATTGACTGCCATCATAACAAGGACTCGCACAGCTTACAGCAAATTACATTTGAAAAGAGAAACCAATCAGTTATGATTGACTGCCATCATAACGAGGACTTGCACAGCTTACAGCAAATTACATTTGAAATGAGAAATTGGAAGCCAGATCAAGTTCTGCTGAGACAGTTAGCACTTACCAATTTTTCAATCACAGAATCCTTTTCCCTTAGCTGTCCTTGCAGCAGGTCATATTTGGTTTTCCATTCTTCCAGCTCCTCTTTCAATTTGCTTACTTCTTCCGTCTGAATGCCATTCATCTGAAACGTATCGCTGTGGGAGTTCTGATGCTGAGTGTCCTTTCCTGAAAGACGGAGGTTTATAACAAAGGTCACAAACATCAGCATCATTTTGAAGTTAGCTTCAAACACACAAATTATTGACTGTCCTCCTCCTGCCCCCAGGGCAATAAAAGCCATTCTAACTCAGGAATCTATTTTTAATACTAAATAATCCTGAAGGTAGAATTGCTTTTTGAGATCATGTCATATGCAGCTTATGAGGCATCTTGACCTCGGAATAACTGGAATACGCTGTCCTGCTTTAAGCCTTCAGGTAGTAGCAAGCTGTTTTCCAGCGAGCAGGCTCACGGGGCAGATTGGCCCTAGCCCACGTGCTCAAACAGATCTTGCAGAAAGCTGAACTATCATTTCAAGAGACCCAAGAGCTGAGCACAAAGCAGGAAAAAATTATACCTCATTCACACTTTCAAGCTGTCCTTAGTCCTCCCTGTCCTTTACTCTACAGTTTCAAGGCACTTAAAGCAAAACCTGCTATTTTTAGGTAATTCATTCAACCTGATCCAATCTGATGCTTAAACTAAGTTGTTTGCAATGCTCACATCAGCTTGCAAATAGTGTTTTATCTCTATGGGAAGTTTTCACATGCTGCAGAACACACATCAGCACGCCTGAAGCGCCAGAGGCTGTCTGTTCTGTGCCTTGCCATAGATTACACAAGATCTTTACCACTAGCGAGATTACTTTTTATTCTTTCTGAAGCCTACCTAGCTGTACTTTAAGGAGATTATATTGGTCTTTATGCTGTTGGATCTGCGACACTTGCTGTGTAACTGTTGCTTGGAGCTGTTCATTTTGAGATTTTAAAGTGTTGATTTGCTGTTTTAATTCTTCAAGCTCCTGGTCCTGTGACAGGAAGGAAAAAAAAAAAAAAAGTGCAACACTTTTGAATACAACACTGTCAGGAAGGAGAATAAAGACAGAAAACCCTTGACTCCACCAGTACACATTACTAGCTCATGACATTGTCAGTGGTACCTGAGCGATGAGCAGAAAAGCCTCACACAAGCTTAGATAGCTATTCCCACTATATTCTGTATCCATTCCATATCCCTGAACTACAAACACCTGCGTCAGTTCCCCATTAGCTCCGTAAGTTCATCAGCTTCGCTCCTCTGCTTCTCAGTGTCAACTATGGCAACAAGCGAACTACTGTTGGAAAAAAAACCTGAGAGTCCAACCACAGCAAGTGTACCCAAACTTCATTGACAAACTTAATTTCTTCATTCAGCCACATTTCATCTGCCGTCTTTTCAAAGGTGCGAGCACAGAAGAATTACATTTTTCTTTTGAAAGGCTGCAAGTACTACAGATCCTCATTTGAAAAGAAACACTTAAAGCTGGAAGGAGAAGACGCACCCTAGGAAAAGAATGAAACTTCACTGGTATTCTAAACACTGACACTGCCCTTCAGCCAGAAATTGCTGGCTTCAATGTGTTTCGAATTGTTTCTGCAGGGGTTGATTCCTTGTTACTTAGTTTGGAACACTGAGTACCAAACTGCAAAAAAAAAAAAAAAAATCCAGAACAAGCAACTCCTGGAGGCATGTGTGCGGTGTAACTCCCTCTTACCTGCTCTCTGATGACTTTTTTGTAGTGAGTCACAATGTTGTCATGCTGTTCCAATGTCTTCTTGACCTCCTCTTCCTTTTTATCTTCCTCGCTGGACTTGTAAATAGCTTTACTTATGACACCTGTCAGAAAGAGTTTATCAGCTAAAGCCCAGTTCACAGCTCTTTTGTCCTTGGAACAGTCGCACAGTCATGGCACTGGAACCTCAACCTGCCCTTTCAACAAAGCACTTGTCACCCAGGGCTTGAAGAACACAGGAAATGGCAACTTGTCAATAGCAAGGTTTGCAGACTTACTGCTTTGCAGTTTCAGAAAAGCAAATGGGTGTTTTCCTTCCTTTCTCTTAGAAGGGTGTGCTTTACCTGCCTAAGTGAAAGACTTAAGGCTATGGGCGAAAGGCGATTGGCAAAACCATCTTTACTGTTGCTGCTCCAAGGTCTTCTCCTTCTCTGGACTGATTGGGCAGTGTTCATGAACTGCACATGAGTTAGATGTTAAGGATGATGACAACCTGTGTCTTTTACTGAAGAAAGTCTCTATCATTTTATAACCAGACAGAAAATTCTGCATTCATAATTCTTATAAACACCAACTCCCTAGAGTGCATAGTTCCACGAACCGAGCTTCTGTGCCCACCGTATGTGCTCAGTACTTTGGTCTCTATCTGAGCACAGGTACATACACCTCTTGTCCACGAACCGAGCTTCTGTGCCCACCGTACGTGCTCAGTACTTTGGTCTCTGAGCACAGGTACATACACCTCTTAGACACAGTATGGTAACTCAGGGCATGTATCAGGAATCATTTCACTTCACAATATAAAGTTATCCAGTCAGTACAAGCCCTGATTATGGAGTATTTTTACTAAATACTTGAACTGTGAGCTTGTGTGTATGATCACTTCCAGCTATTGCTGCAGCACGTTTTTCAGAATACTCCACTTCGGTATCATCATGCTGCGCTCTGAGGGCTACATCCAGCACATTTGGTAGTTCACTCATCAGTTCATCACAACTACAGAAATGAGAACAACATCTCACCTTCCAACTCCTTTACAAGCTTGGTAAATTCATGATCAAACATCATGTGGTCTGGGCTGGAAAAACTAGGCTGTGGTTTCTGAGCAGCTCTGGAATAAAGTTCATGTTTGCTAATGAAGCCCAGCTTCTCAACGAAGTTCTCCCTGCCAATCCTCTTCTCAATCAGCTGCTTCAGCTTCTCTCTGAAAAGGAGAGACAAATCAATCACAGCACAACAGCTGCAAAGAGCCAAACCCATTCTTCCCTCACAGCGGTTTTTCCAGTTAGGACTGTAAGTATCTGTCTCAAGTCTTAACCCACACCACATGGGTCACATGCAAGGTGACATTTTTTTCAGCGTGCCACTGACACCTGCTGCCAGCCCAGGAACACTCAGGTTAGGAGGACCTGTGCAAAACAGCCTCCTGCTTTGCCTGCCTGCAGCTGGGTCAGTTATTCTGCATCCCCTAAGGAACAGGCATAGAAAACATTCAGCCAAATATTCTCAACTGCATCGCCTCAGTTAAAAGCCTCTTAACCCACCATCTGTCACGCACAGAACCTTTCCCTGCAGTCCTCTTACTTCCACCTCATACTTACTTCCTATAATTTTCAAGGGAGTTGTCATTGTAGTAGATGGAGATGCCAAGCAGGAGGGCACACAGGCCTTGGACGAGCTGCTCCTCCTCTCCAAGGTTTTCAGCTATCTGCCCTGTGAGCTAGAGCTCTTGTTAAGGATAGTTGAGATACTTCACAAGCACAACACATAGAATGTACCCTCCCTGTATGAATTCCCAGTTACAATTTCCACATGTAAAACCCAGCTGGGTTGGGAAGTGGGCAGAACAGCTGATGGAGCCCTCGCAAAGCTACGTTCAAGGACTTGGGTACTCAGTGGTTCCCCTGAAGCTTCTTTTCTCAGTAACTGTCTGCTTCACCCAAGAGATTTACTTGTTCCAAAACAAACTCTCAGTTTAGATAAGGTGACAGTTTAGCCTTGTGTACTTTAGACAGATCTTTTCCTGAAAAGGAAGCACAGAAATAAGCTTCAATAGAAGTAGGAAGCATTCTTCCTTCATCTTGGGTGTAAGCGTAAGTCACGCTGAAAATATAAACGGGCTTGTCGCAATAAAAAATACACATTGCTGTCAGAATGACACAGCTTTCCGCTGCGCTTTGTCACATGCACATCTTATAGACGGGTCAGCACCCACACAGCTCTGCCAGCAAAGGGTGGTTGTATCGCTTGCCCCAGTGCATTTTCTTTCATGTCGTGCAGCATCGAGATAAACATTTAACTTGAACGTGAATAACCCAAGTAACTTCTAGGCAAGCGGTTCTACTCTGCAAGCAGGTCAAGGATACAAAAGGTACGTTGGCTGGGTTGTGAAGGAAGTGCGTGACAGCAATTGAGCAGTTGCTTAGCCAAGTACAAAGCAACATCAGTAGTCCGACTCTGGTCTGTACTTTGCTGCCCTGAAAAGAACAAACCCCTCCATCGTTATCTTTCCACAGTGCAGAAGTAAAACAAGAATAAAAGCTGTACTGGTTCAGAACTCGCCCACTTTCACCTCATCATGTTACAAAAGACAAGTCATGTCTTTCAGAATACCCACTTGTTAGTTATACTGAACACAGCTTTAGTGCTTTGATGAAACAAGTATTAAACCATTCACATTTAACTGTTTCCAGAGCAAAAAACCAAGCAACACAGATGTGCAATATGACTCAATGCAAATTAGCACCAAGATAAAAACAAAACAGATTAGTTCTGCATTTATAATTAACACTAGGGTAACATGAAGGAACATACACACAACCCCTGTAAGGAAGGAACAAGGTGTAAATTAAGCCAGTAAGGATTCCCTATAAAAAGTGCATCACTAAGAGATCCCCTGCTGACCAAACATCGCCATGTGTTCCTATTATTATTTTCTAAGTAAAGAAAGATAATACTCAAGTGGCTTTTGGTTCAGACAATAAGCACAGTAAGCCAGTGAGAGGAATGCTAACTGCAGTATTTGCTTTTGTTAACTAGGGAAGATGAGTTTTCCGCTGCAAATTGACTGTCTTCTCAATTCTGTCCCCCTTGTCGTTGCTGCAGGTACTGCGGGCACAGCACCGTTCCGACAGGCAGACATCTCTTCTGAAAGTCGACGTTCAGAAGGCAGCCAAGAAAAGTGTTCCCTCCGTGGAAAACTGAACTTCACACAAGCACCTAATAAATCAGGTAAACTTACTGGAAGATAAAGTCAAGTCACAAAGGCAAGAAGAAGCTTACAGAACTGGTGGGATATCTTCAAAAGAGATGGAATGAGGGGCCACAGGGATCAAGACAGTGGCAAAACAGGGAAGTGTTCATCAAAACAAAGAAAGAGTCTGTGCTTGAGAGTTATCTGCACCTGAGACGTGGAACTTCCATCCGTGCCTCTGATAATCCCTACGCTTTGGAGCTGAAGGCAGTGCTGGTTTTAACTTTAGCTAACCATTACGGAAAAAAGCCCCCCAAGCTCTCTGAAGAAGCCAGTTTCCCATTGAAACAACCAGCGAGCAGCAGTCAGGCAAGAAGCAGCCTTGCCAGCTCCCAGCTGCCACTGCCAACCACAAGACAGACAGGAATTGCGTCTAGCAGCTCTGGAGGAAAATACCGAGCTCTGAAGAGACTGCCTTCAAGCACTTCCTTCTGAGGTGCTGGGATTTGCTGCAGTGTATCGCCATCGCTAAGATGAAACCATCTCCTTAGAGGAGAACACAGGTTACAGACGTGGGGACTGTGGCAGCCAGCCCTCATCCTGCACACATCAGAAAGGGACCATCTGGCCCTTCTCCATCGTTACCATCGTCATTACTTCCAGAAACGTGAGTGAACTGTGTTGGAACACCAGAGGACAGAGCCATCACCACCGCACAGCACCCACCCGATGTTTCACTGTAAGTACCACATGCCCTACGAGCAATCTGTGTTCAGTCCAAAGTTTGCAGCTTTGTTGTGATGTCGTATTAACAGCTCACTTCGAGGGTCATTTGCTAGTAATGAGATCCCTGCTACTCACAACTAGCAGCTCCAAAGCTAAAATTTTTGCTGGTAAGTAGAACATCAAAAGTGGCCGGAACTCGGGTTTAACACAGTTTTTCTTTTAGCAGCTGGGAAATAAGCAGCATGTTCCCACTTCAGATTGTACCAGCTGTTGTTACAGGCCAGTCTGGGAAAACAGCATTTCTAACAGCTTTGGTTTTTCATACACGAAAGCGCATCTGTTAGGTGAACAGATGGTGAGTGAGTCCACCCCACTGCAAAGAATGCACCCGTGCTACCCAAGATCTTTATCCCATAGTTTTGTGGAGCACTCCCAGAGAATCCCCTGGAGACACAGAAAGAGCTTGTTATGCTAGGAAGAAACCCAAACCCAAACGCAACACAAAGCTGTAAGTGGAAACACATCAAAAAGCAGTTAAAGGAAACCTCCGCAGCGAAACCCAAGACAAGAGGAAAAGGCCTGCTTTTGGCAAGAACATGCCAAAGCTGTGCCAAAAAAATACATACCCGTCTGTCGATCTTATCACCCTGCAAGTTACACACGCGTTACTTGAGAGCTTTGAAGTGGAACACATTTCAGAAACATCCCCCCAACAGTGTGGGTCCCTTCTATCTTTTAAGGCTAAAGAGCCACAGGCAGTTCTAGTGGCTCAAATTTACCTCGACAAAAGTGCTGGGAAAAGGATACAAAGGAGAGCTGTCTATTCTCAGGTAAAGCAGATGAAAAGTCACACAAATGAATTCAAAGTACAAGCATTCTGCCATTATTCTTAACTGCAGGGAAGTCTAATCACTGCCAGAGTTAACAAGCTCCTTATCATCCAAACCATTCAGGGAGAAAGGCTGTGCAACAGAAGTGCGTGTCACAGGCAAGCGTGGTCTAGGAGGTGAGGTTCAACCACTTGGCATTTGCAAAGCCAGGTGTTAACACATGGAGAAAGTTCAAAAAAGCTCTTAGCTTTGAACAGCAAAGCCAACAATCAATACACGAGAGCCTGGTATTTTCAAGATGGCTCAAGTCAGCAGTTGTGGGCTAAACGCTAACCAGGCACTTCTTCAGCAACACAACGGGACTGGGGATCCTGCCTGCTCGCCTTGTCTTTATCCCAAGTTTAAGTTCTAGATGCTTTAGGACCCTCTGCCTACTGAGAGTAGGAAACATCAAGCAGCAATAGCTGATGAAAAAGCACCATTTGCTGCTTTTCTCCTCCCCCTGAAGTGCAGAGTGCTTTAACCAAAGCTTAAAAGCCACCAGCAGCAGTGAGAATCCTTTCTCATTCAGCTAGTGCTCACATCGCCCTGTGATGCGCCTGCACGAGAGCAGCATTGTTCCTGGCCACCCGAGTTTCATCCCGAAGCCGGGAGCAGCCCGTGCCGTACCTGCGAGAGTATGTTGGTGCACTGCTGCAGCAGCGACACGGGCGGGTTGCCGATGCTCGTTGCTAGCTGAACTCTCAGGAGCTGTTCTTTCAGAGTTGCATTTTCCTGCAAAGCGTGGGCCAGGGCCACGGCTGCGCACCAGTTCGAGAGAGAGTCCGTGGAGAAGAGGCCCCCGCAGAGCAGCTGACCAGCGGAGACAGAGTTACCTGTAGCTACCAGAACGGCCAAGAGGTCCCGGTAGGATTAAAACAAGACATTAAAATGACAGAATATTTAAGACATCAGCACACAGTTAAAACCCAGAAAAGTGAAACTTGTGAGGGTTTAGAGAAATCATAAGCCAAGTCATCTTGCTTGGGACACTGAACTGCAGGTAAATCATTTTGCAGAAGCCATCAGTTGACACATTAAACATTTGCGCCAGTTCATAGCTCACCCCAGAGGTGTCAGTTTTGCGTACCGTCTATAGTAGATGGCAGAAGCGTTGAAACAATTTCTCCTTGTCCTTTTTGGTTTTTGTATAAAAAGCACTGGAAGCAGTAGAGAACAGCGCAACGTAGCACAAAAGGCTGCCTCTCGTTCACCATGGACATCAGAAGTACTACAATTGCAGGCCTGTTTGGACAGGAACGAGAAATAGCATTAGGACAAAGCTTTAAGACAACTGCACATACACAACTTGGAGCATATTCTCCAGGTAAAGAATCTATTACCATTTCATATACCTGAGTAAAATCTTTGATTTTAATGCCAAAGTTTCTCAGTTAGTTAAAACCCAAACCAGTAGATTGACTATATGTGACTGCAATGAGCCAGTGCTCCTCTGCGATATTTTCATTTCACATCCAGTCCCTGGCGGCTCCCTGCCAGCTTCAGGAATGCTGCAGGAGATGCCTCGTAAGGCCAGGAGCAACTTCTGTAACACAGAATGCTCTCCTTCTACCCTCAACCTCGTATTCAAATGCTGCGATTAAGATCTCATTAAGGTAACGCTCGCTGTTCCCCAGGCTGAGTAAACATCAATTACCTGACTGTTTCCATAGCCTCTAAACCCTTTCGCAGACTGTCCTCTGGCTGACAGTGGCAGCTCGTCCTGATCCAGGAATTTCTCAACTATTACTCGTGCACTTTTCAGGTACCACGTAACGTTAAATAAAATCAGTTCTAGGCCTCGTCTCTGGGGAAACACACCTGGCCCCTTCGTGCTGTATCTAATACATCTAATGTGAACGTGCAGATGTTGGCTCCGTATCATCATTCCTAACTCTGGATTTAAACAATCCTTTGGATTAGACTGCCATTGCCCACACCAATACATCATTACCTAACACAGTTAAACACTTTTCTTCCTCTACCTTGGTGGATTAGAAGGTGCATTTACAGAGGCAAAGTAGTCTTGGTTCATCTGGCATCCTCGAATTACCTCTGATACAGTATTAATGGTCTACAGAAAGGGCAGAGAAAATTAAACGTACAGTTAGTTAAATGTGAGCCACAACCTACTACCTAGATCAAAGTTATTCAAGATTACCTTGTCGGCTTGGTACGGAAAAATACACACCAGGTCTCAGCAGAGAGATTTATTCAGTAAAACCATTTCAAATGAAATCCCAACAGCTAACAGCTGTGAAGCATGCTGAGCCAAGGTGAAGGGACAGAAGGCTCAGACAGCTCTGTCATACCCCGCTACCTCCAACTTCTTTGTCTACGTCCGATCAGCTCTGCTATGACAGCCAGATAAACTGGACATTCCAGAGGGGTCCAGAGGTGAAACCTCAGAAACTCAGCTTTTGAGAGATAAAAGCATTGGTATGGAGACCATGCTACACTCGATCGAAGCACATCATTTTATCCAGGGAAAAAACCACCTCCTCCTGAACTGCTGATGGGGCTTTCTGGACGCTAGAAATCGCTCATCATCGGACACCTGCCACATCAGAATACTTCTAGACTCTCTCAAACGGAAAAAGCAACAACAACAAAACAGAAAACCAGTGAAAAACATGAATCAATTCAGCCACTCTGGGATATGCTGAAATCCCAGAGGAGAAATAAGCAAATCTGAACACTTTCTGGTTGCAGAATATAATGTAAAAGACTTTCTTAAATTTCTGTTGCCCACACAGGATGCTGATGTCTGTGGGATCCCAAATGTATTCTTAGCAAATACTGTAATTTCAGTTTGTCTCTGCAGCAATCAGTTATCCCTGTAGACTCCTGCTTTCACCCACTTACACCCATTTGCTCCCCTTACTTCTGTCAGGATATCCGCAGGCACTCCGGTTGCCATCAGGATTGTGCAGAGCTGCTGTAACAACCCACAGTGAAACATGGCCTTCTGACAGCTGCTGGTAGCACCGGGAGGGTTTGTGGGGGACACGAGCACCCGCACAAGCTGGGGGGAAAAAAAAAAGTTTCTGTATGAAGACAGCCTGAGACCATCCGAAAGGCAGGACAAGACAAATTAACCCATTTGTAGTTTAGCCATGAAACAGAATTCCTCCTAAAAAGGGACATAAAAACCAATTAAGCAGCACATGTATCTCGTTACGATGTATAGCCATATAATTCTGAGTTTGGTTAAACCCTCTATAATCTTCAGATATCTGACTCCACTGCAAACATCGCAACCACCTGATGAGGAATCAAGCTTTGGCTTGCCATTTGTCTGAACTAGGGTTCAGAAAGTGAGAAACTATCTTCATTGTTAATTTTCAGGTGCCACACAAAGTGCCACAGAACAGGAAAACCTTGCTTCATTTTTTTGGAGGGGTGAGTGGAAGGGAAGATACCAACAATCAATCATTGCAAACCCCTAGTGAAGGGAGCTGCTGGAACTCTGTCAATGCACCACAGCCACACGTGAATTCACACAGGAGGATTCTGCACACAGAACATCTCTAATTACACACTTAACTCAAATCCCCTGACATGAAACAAGGTGCCACGATACCCCAGCCCGCACAGAGTCACCAGTTGGAAGCAGCATTGGCGCCTAAATCAGTACATCTCACGGGTGTCCATAGCTGATACCGAGCTAGAGACAACACACAGATTTCACAGTTAACCACTACCTTGAGCTTTCTCTTCATTGCACCAGAGCTGAAAAAGCCTGGACATCGGTACTGAGGAGTCAGGTGAAGTGTCTTACCTGCAGCATTAGGTGAAGATTCGTTACTTTCTGTGCAGACCACCCACAGTTGTCATCTCCAACTTCAAACCAAGGCTTCATACGCTGAATGTACGAACCTTCTTTGAAGAAATTCTGATTGGAATTATTATTCTTCAATAAGTTTTGTAGCAGGAGGAGACAATCTTCCACTACTATTCCTGGCAAGAGAAAAAAAACCGAAAAATTAATCAAAAGAACTCGCTTCTCTATGCACAAAGTATGTTCTGTATGGAACAGCACACATTTCTAACTCTTAATTCCTAACAAACATTAAGATTTGGATCAAGAACTGTGAATGCATGAAAAAAAATTACCACAGGTCACTCTAAATGTATTAGCATTGATCCAGCATATTCCCAAGGAAACCATAATTATGGTTCTTACACAAGTCCGAAGCACAAGCGTTCTTTCCAAAGGATATACAGTTTGTACGAGTTGATTGGGCAGGAACAGGAGGAACTTCAAAGCCTCACCATCCCTTGAAGCGTACCCACTCAGAGCCAAGCCACGCTACCATCCCTGTGCTGTCAGCACCGCAATGAGGATCCTGTTGAACTGCACTGGAGCCAAATGCAGCTAGTCTTACTGGGTTACACGCTCATTATCTTCATCACTGGCTACATCTTCAACTCATTTCAAAGCTACTTTTTGGTGGACAAATAATTCTTAAAAATAGCCCATATATTAGGCCAATTCTAACTCAGCTCCTTGGACTTGCGACAGCTTTTTTTTTTTAACCCTCAGGTTATCTGTCCTGAAAAATAACTGCAGATACTAATAACTCTGTGAAGAGAAAATCCCCAGACAGCTCTGTCCAGAAGACAACAGGAATCAAGGCAGCCTGTTCTGGTACTGCTGGGATGCCTCTAAAGCTAGACTCCACAAAAAGGTTAAAGATTTACTCCTTGTGCTTCTGGAAACACACCGGCAGTGCCAGACTCGGGCGTGGGAGAACACGAGCGACCAGGTGGCACATTGTCCCCTTCCCACTCCTGCTGCAGGGCCACAGCTGCCCATCCAGCCCCCGGCAGGGCTGCAGACACAGGGAGTGGACACGTAGGAGGGGGGAAACAGAGAATTCTTAGCACTTAGGAATTTACGTACCAAGTCTCCCCAAATTATTAACTGCCTAAAAACAGCAGCTTTGAATCAAAGATTTGCTCAATCCTTCCATGCCAGTATACCTGGAATAATTCAGCTGGGAGACAAGCATTACGGTAACTGCTCCTGCAGCCCTCAGAGGGCCACTGAACAGCAACCTGTCTTTTTACTGACATAGATCCTATAGCAAACTGCAATTAGTGGTAAACTGATGTGTCACTTAAAAAGAAAAAGCACCTAAGTGCTGTGTCACTTTTTATCACTTTTAATCCTTTTTTTTTTTTTTCCCCCAACAGGTAAATGATTTGGCAAGGAACTGACCAGAAAACTGAAGTTATTAGTGAGGCTGAAGAAACACAGCAAGCTGTTACTTCCAACCGCTCCTAACATCCAAGGATCTTGCGGGAGGAATGCAGATGCTCAACCCGGTAAGTGACAATCGCAGCATACACAGATTTGACACTGCCATTCAGAGTATTTACATTCACAGACATGCACACATGCTCCGCAAAATTAACTGACATTTTAACTAAATATCTCAAGGGTAGTTTTCAAAACATGCTGAAGCCTTGCCTGCTTGCTCAGTCTGTGTTTGCTTGTTTTGTGTTTTAATCCTTCTACCTGCTGACCTAGCTCCAGCTGCATACTAACCTCAGCCTGTAAACACTGTCACCTAACAGTGTGCAGAAGCACGGGGCTAAGAAAAAGTCTTAGTCTTTTCTGTACCTCCATCACTGTTTCCTTCTTCTGTTATGATATCCAGAAGTCTCTCAAAGGCATTTTCAAAGGCAACAATCTTCTGTATGGCTGCATTACTTTTTGTCAATTGCTGTAACAACAAGACTCCCTTGATAGGCGGGGGAGAGAAGAAATTAAAGTTAGTGTTACCAGAACTACATTGCTTTTCACAAATCACAGCTCTTAGAAGGATGTTATATCAGCAGCATAACCCTTGGCCGGAGTCACAGGACAGAAGTGCATGCCCTGCAATTCGGCACAGGTAACAAAACCAACCCTGGACACCATGCACCCGTTCCCTCGTGCCTCCCTGCACTTCAGAATAGTAATAGCATTACTAATAATAGCACAGCACTGCTAAAAAGGATGCTAAGTGGCTATACAGAAGAAAGAGGGAACCTGTAAAGGATCTCATCTCCTCTCTAGTAAGTAGAGCATTTTGCTATCTGATGATTAAAAAGGAAGAATTGAAGTGAGCCTGACAGAAGGCCAAGAGAAAGATCAGCTAACATGCTACGAAAACCCTACACAAGGGTCCACATTTGCATTAAACATACAGTTAACAGTTTGCCTTCGTTATGTGAATTGCAGTGAGACATCCAAAATCCACCCAACTCAACTGAAGAATGAAATATTCCCAATCAGCAACGACAACAATTTCTTCCCATGCATTTGTTTAACTTAATCCAAATTCAGCACAAGTACTAAGCAATTCAGTTGACAGTTACTATTTATTAAGAGGCTAAGCTGCCTTTGTTCTGTACTTACATCATTTCGTATAACTTCTCTAGAGTCTGCTAGTAAATCCATGAGTCTGGAAACACCTGCAAGAAATGCATTAAAAAGAGCATAATGACGCAGCTTTTTCATGCTGGAGGTCTTTAAAACAACCTTGCTCAAGACTCCTCTAGCTCTCTGCACTGATTGTTGAGCTTCCAGCTTCAGTTTTCTCAGCAATAAACTCAAGCACTTACCCATAGGGCTCACAAGAATTATCTGCTGGACTTGAGGTCCTTGCTGCTTTAAGAGAGACGTAAGTAGCTTCACTCCAGGCCAACGAACATGGAAATCAAATTCCTGCAATGATGGAGAGGAGTACATTAAGTAATAAATTCCTCAGTATTCAACTTTCTCTTCTGGCCACCAGTTATGAAAGACACCAAACCAATAAGGAATTTCACCTCCTGTCAGTTTCTTTTTTTCATCCATCCTGTTACAGCACATGGGCAGAGGATGTCACTGAATCACATCCTGTTCTGGGATTCTTTCTATTTTATTACCAGCAATGTGAACTCCCTGCAGTTTCCTTTCCTCCCTCTCCTCTGGGACAGCTTTCCTAGCTATTTCTTCTTCCTAAAAGCAGCCCATCTGATCCTCCAGGGATCAGCCCATATACTGGCCAAGATAAACATCTCAGCTCTGCCCGCTGCAGCACAGAGGCAGTAGCTGATCCATTTTCTACCTGTCTCCAAACAGGCTGCAGGGGTCATAAAGCTTTTGCTAAAACTGACTCGTGTAGAGTACAAACCCTGAATGGCACGATATTGCTAGCAAAGAGGACGATGAACGAAGGCTTCTGCAGAGAAAAAGAACATACACCCTGCAAAGGCACTGCAGGCTTCCAGCTCTGTACACCGCTGTACACGTTTTTATCAAAGGACGCTTCTGCATGCCATGGCACATCGAGCTAGCTTCAGCGGTCTCACAGCTCCACCTGTAGGTTTCACCTGCCTTCCGGACAGATGCTTGCTGGTTTGAACTTGCAGAGCTGCGGAGTAAGGCCCCAGTCTTAACTTGTAACGGATTATCAGGCAAGGCTATCCTGGATTTCCCCATTCATGCATCTCAGGAGTGTATTTCTGAGGCAGCCTTTCATAGTTTTATAGGACAGCCACACACAGAAGTTTCAGAAAGACTGTTTTAGTAACTCAGTAATCATAATCTACACAACTGTGCTCCTCGGTTATTTTTCTACCTCCTGAGGCTGAATCTAATCAAATATCTAAAACCTTTTCACTGCTACCCCGCTTTAAAAGCTGCACTAATGGCCTTCAGCCAGGTGACAGTCATCACTCACCTCCAACCCCACATTCACTGTGTCTAAGAAAACCTTACATTTGACATAGCCTTCTCTAGAAAGAAAAAACCGGAGCTTTACCCACACAGATGAGCTCCCTGGGCAGCTGCACATGTCCCTCCACATTTCAAGTATGATTCTGTTACTCACCTCCACAAGAGTCAACAGGAGTGTGACATTTTCTTGCTGTTTAATGAAAATCTCTGTGAACTGACTTCCCAAATCATCAACTTGTTTTGGTAAGTTTTCTTCTGTAAGAGTAAAAACCCACGTATTACACCTACACCAGATGACTGGGAGAACTTCAGGGGTTTCTGATCTTTATTCTTACTGAAACAAGGCCATAGGTGACAACAAAGTTTAGCATCACAGCTATAATATTAATTAAATTCTTTTCAAAACAAACACTGCTGCAAGCTTTGCGCAAAAGAGAAAACCCACATTATTCTAAACGACTTTTGAGAGGTGTTTTGTTTTAAAAACAGGAGGGAACCAGTAACCTACTGAACAAACTCAATTCAGCATTAAGAGAAAAAATCCTCTTTCCATGGATGATAGCTGACCGGATTCACAGCTCTCACCCTCCCACTGCCTGCTTACAGATATAACCAAGCACTCCTAAGTAAGCGGAGATTCAGAGAGCAAAGAACCCTCCCAGCAGAGGGGCAGAAAGCCTCGAAGCGGCTAGTTTGCATGCAGCTGAACTGATGCAGTAGCAAGGCTCCTCCCAAGGACCATGCACTAACGTGCAGGAGCAAAGCGCATTTCATGGCAAGGGGCTGGAAGCAAGCAGTGGGGAGTATAAACCATTTACTGCTAAATGGTTCAAACGTGGTTTCAATTTATTTTGGTTTATCAATAGAAAAGGCTTAAACATCAGGAAGGGAGAGTAAGTTTGAAGCAGATGAGCATCAAAGCCTCTCAGTCTTGGAATCCAAATTAATTCCACAGGGGAAATGTGTCATTCTGCAATTTACTCTTCAGTCCTGCAGAACTGGGGCTGCACGTCAGTCTCATCTTACACCATTGTCTCATGCATCATTGTTGCACAAACAAAAGAAAAATGCCAAAGTATCCCACAAAACAACAGAAAACCTGCAAACCTCTGCACCACTGCTGTTTCTCCAGGCTGAGAGACAAGTTACAACCTACGTCACAACCCAATCATACGTAGGTGCATAGTCGAGGAACTTCAGTTGGAAAAGAGGAACAGCAATTCTAACTGAAAGGGAGTTTCTCCCTGCAGAGCCTCCTCTCCCCAGCCATCCCCTAAACCATGTGCTGCTTTGCCCCCTTCTCTCTCCATCAGCTCAAAGCCCCTGCGGTCCCACGGAGCATGCTGCCACCGGCTCGGGCTCAGTTCTGTGCTCCAGGCAGCTCAGACAGACCTGCGCTTCAGTTAGGAGCTGCGGCAAAAGCCCTGCTGCTCACCCTCCAAACCAGGCTGCCCTGCCAGTCACCCGTCTGTACACCCAGCGCTGTGACACCCTCCCGTGCCAGCTGATGAAGCCACCAGCACAGGAACGGCTGGAAGCGCCAAGGACAGAAACACGAGGTAAAGCCCCGAGGTTCTGACCACAGCCAAAGGTCTGATCTGGTTCACCGGAGGCAGACCAAGGATTTTTCCTTTTAACTGCGGGATTCACAGCCTTATCGAGGAGTCACCAACAAACCCTTACCAACTCAGCCGCCGTAAAAAGGGCCAAAGACCACGCACAAGCTTCAGACTGTGTACCTTGGGGGGTATGGAGAAACAGAGAAATCAAAGGACTCTAGTGTAAAAATTGGGTACCAAGAAAGGAATTTTAATTCAACCAACCCAATTTCCTTTGAATTCAAACTGTTGGTGATTCACTGCAAGCTAACCATTTAAAATCTAATTTTTAAGGGTTTCCAATACAGGAAACAGGTTTTTGCTTGGCCCTTCAGACAGAAGAGCTGAGCATTTCTCCAATGGAGCATAGTTTGATTTCTCCTTGAAGGAGGCTTATCAGTAGATAGCTTACAGGAGGCAGAGAGAAGCAGCACTATAAAAGGGCCAAATTAACACAGTCTTTTGTTCTTCAACTCTTGCTTCTTCCTATCAGTATTTTTTCTACTGAACTGAAAAAGAGGAGCCGTACAGAAACGGGCAAAGTGGAACTGCATTTTCTACTCCTGTGGATACACCACAGATCTTGCAAACACACTTCCACCTATAATTGCTCTTTACATCTACACATTCAGACTGCTCAAGGGAAAACCAGCTTCCATCTATTAAGATTAGCTCTTAGTGATTCTTCACTAACATCCAGTACTGCAAACTAGAATTTATCTTAAAATCCACAGATTAAGTGCATTTTGATAATAACAGTGTAAAGAAGGAGAACATACAAAGTGTTAGAGGTAAGCTTATGGTAGAAGTGAACGCTATTTTAACATGCATTGCTTAAAAGAGACACTGTGAAGGACGCTTACGTGCAGCGCAAGCACTTGTGTCCAACTCCAGGGCTTCTTGAAAACAGAAACTCTGCTCACAACCTCCTGCCCATTAAAATCCTGCCAGTGCTGAGGCTGCACTTTCATGACATCCTAAACAAGAATTTATCATTATTATACTCTCCAGAGATCTGCTGGCATTCGACATGCCCCAATCACATCAGAAATAAAATTGGGAAGATACTTCAGCTCCAAAGAAAAAGTCTAGAGCAGAAGGCTTTTTGACTGAGCTCCAGCGCAAGTCTTTACAGTGTCCTTTTTAAACAGCAGGGGTTACGGGTGTGAGTAGCAACGAGGCCTACACCAAAGTGCCATATTTATATAAGTAAAGGTTCTTTTACCTTCAGAATCATCTGTCAGTGCAGATAAAAGAAAAAGAAAGAAGAGAAATTTGAACAGCGTTCCAAACAGCACAACCGACAGCAGCAGAAGCTCAGACTCTCAAGGCAGCCCTCCTGGCTTCCCCTGCAGGAATTACTCCTGCTTACGGAAGTGGCCAAACAAAACAACCCCATACATAACTCAGGTTTGTCAATTCTTTGTTCTTGAGACTGCTAATAAAATTCTTGTTGAGCCCATAATCAAGGCCACGACCATGACACAGATTCACCAGCTCTGTAAAACTCTGATCTTGCTCAAACCCTCTTTCATCAAGGTCAGTGAACTAGATGCACAAGGAAAAGAAGGGCAAGTAAGCAAATCCAAGATTTGGGCAATTGTTTAGAATAACATATCACAGCAGGATTTCAGCTTGCAGGTCTCTTGCAGCTCCGTAAGTGCCAATTCACTGCAGAAGGCACAGCTCTACCAGACAGGCTCCTTCAGCCCAGCAGCCAGTAACCTTGGTGGCTGTCACCTCCTTGGCGTGACTGTAACTGGGACCTGCTCTCCAGCCTCCCCAGCGAGGGGAGGAAGGGCACGGGCTCGGCACGGAGCACACATCGCTTGATGCTCACAGGAGGGCAGCTGGGACAGTCCTGCACAACACCCCCTTCCAGAGCCGGTTATCATCAACAGCTGCTTCACTTGCCAGCAGCATCTGGCTCTTCCGCAGCTGGGAGCTCACAGCTCCAATGCAGGGCTTTAGTTTTAAGTTAGTTTAGTTCTTCTTGCCCAGGCCTGATCTGGGCTCCTGCTGTCATTCTCTTCAGTGTGCTTATGTTTCGGTGAAATACGGGGTTATTTCTAACAGCTGTGAGCATTTCATTGGCCTTTGAGACCCCTTTTGATGAGCTATCAAGAAAGGCCTTCAGAAGTAAAACGAAGGCAGGAGGGGCAGGGAGTTTCATGACCAAGCTGTATAAGGTCTACTTCTTCATCTGTCTTGGGAAGAACAGGCAGAGTCTTTCTAAAGTGCCCATGAATTATCCCATTCCAACCTGACTGCTGTTCACAGAACATCGTTTTAAATGAATAAGCAAGAGATCCAGTATTTCATTAACGCAAGCTGCACAAAACAAGATTTTTAGCATTGTTGTAACAGCTACACAATAACAAAGCAAGTCTCAGCACCGTATTACAGTTTATAATGTGAACAAAACCACCAAGGAAAGCACCCCGCAGCCAGTACAGCTATTACTACCAAGCGCTTACCTTGCTCCTCCTCTTCCAGGTCATTCGATATTACATTGTAGAGAGTGTCCAGGGCATAGCCAATTATTTCAGAATCTGAACTGCAAACGAAAGAACCACTTTTCTTTAATTACTTATTTCCAACTCCTCTTACAGCATTGTTTTTCTGCACAGGCAGTTCCCTTTGCAGCATGGAGCAAGTGAGGAGGACTGCTGCTGACAGATATTTTACAATGCTCCATAAGCAGGAGCTGTCTGGTGCCTAAATGGAGTCAAACTCCTCTTCCCAGTTCGGTTCCCTCAGGCAGCCACATCCGGAAGGTTTGGTGGCCCAGGATGACCACAGGAAGTTTCCCTGTAAGCATCTACTCCATTTCCTGAGTCACCCCTTCCAACCTGCTCCTCAAGGACAGCAGGAGAAGCCTCTACGAGGGATTCAGACCCCTTCTAGAAAGTCACCCAAGGAAGCTGCAGACAAGCTTCAGCATCATCACAGCAGAGACCCTCCTCGCTACCCCCCAGCGAGAACCAGGGGCCAAAACCTTGTGTTCCACATGAATGCTGTGACAGCAGCCGGGATTATCCCAGCCAGTCAGCTTCCATGTCACCACCTCAGACTACCCCCAGTTATTAAGAGATTTTTAACTCCAAGCATCCCCAGGAAGCTGCTGGACAGCCAGTCTAACCCCAAAGCATTAGGTCACCTGCTTACACCACGACTCCTCTCTCAATAAGCCCCCCTCTAAGAGAGACCTGTTTCTTCTGTGTTACAAAGCTTGAATAATCTATCAATCCTACACTACAACAAAAACACAGCACACGAGTTTTGGGGTGACCATTTCTGCTGCTTGCTTTGTTGCTCATAAACCAGCAAAGTACAAACGTACAGCTGGTCAGAGAACAAAGGAAAAGACACCCTAACATCACAAGGGCAGGCACCTCAGAATGCAGCAGGACAAACCTCACAGCTATTGCCCAAGCACTAGAAGAGCACACTGTCAAAGCAAGATCGCATTCAAACTTGCATTTGCTTTCACTGATCTCTAAGGCATACAAAGGAAAGCCTCCATAGCAAGGAAGTTTGCATTTTAAGAAGCTACTAGGCCTAAAAAAACCACCCTAACCAGCAACCTGAAACGCCAAGCCCTAATTGAGGCCAGCTATCTGGTAGACCACTAATTAAAGACGACAGATCTACAGCAGTTGGTGCAACCAAGAAAACTAGAGATGCCTCACGGTGATCCAGCAGCTCTGAGAAGCCAGAATGGAGCAATCTGTACCTGTGTGTCTTGTATCACTACAGCAAGGGCTTTGGCGAGCTGTCCAGGTGACACCTCACCTCCTTTTCTATGGCTCTCACGCAAAATCAAAAGCTAGAAATAATCAGGTGTCAGAGTAGTTTGTTCTCTCATGTTGGGTTTCAAACTGAATCTTTGTCCTCCTGCTGTCCTCCCAGGGCACATGATGCATTTTGTCCTCAGTGTGTGTCACTGAATTCATACCACCTGCTTTTCAGCTGGCCTGTAATGCAAACAAAAGGGGAAAAAAACAATCTCCTCCTCTGCCAAACTCCTAGTCAAAGCGAGTCAATGAAGCTTTTAGTCCATGTACACGGTCTCTTGCAGCAGCAATGCTCCGATTGCCAGCCTGCACATGTTTTCCCTTTTTTGTGATTTAGGTCTTCAACACAACACTACAGAGCCTGTGGTTGCCTTTGCATGTAACTGAAGCAGTTCCACAGCTGAAAAACACATAGAAATTATTTCCTGGAGATTTTAAAAAAACCCAACCCTCAGCCTTGCTTTTCCTTTCCCTTGTTAGGGAAACCACAGCAGCTACAGAAGAATAAGCAAATCTTACGTAGATGTGGAAGAAGCAGGCCTTGTTTCTCTTGTTGAAAGAGCAACACATCACAAAATGAGGACAGCACCATCCTTCCCGTCTTTGCTGTTTGCTGCCTTGCTACCATCTGCTGTTCACCACATCCAACACTTCACTGATTATTCTCTTCAGACTGAAGATGCACAGCTTTTGCTCTGTAGTGAAAAATCAGTCAAGAAATAATCTTCCAGCCTCGCACGCATCCATAAGAGCTGCTCCCTTTACGCACGGCAGCGGTCCAGCACCAGCCACCTCCGGCACCTTCCCTCTGATAGCAGCGCTTTTACGGGGCACTCAGTCCAAACGCCGACGCAGCACTCAGGAGCACACAAACAACAGCAGAGACAATCCTCTGGAAGTGCATTGTCCTGCCCAGGCAGGGGGCCTCACAAATGCTTTACCCACTCTTCTAAAATTACAGCATTGCACTGGCAGAACAGAGACAAGCATCACCTGGACCGTCAAGAAAAGCACTGAGGAGCAGAGTGTTTCTATCAGGTCATCAATGGCAGCGTGACTGGAAAGGACATTTGTTACCCCTAAAACTCACCCATGGAAAAGCCATCTAAAGGGTAACAACAAATGGGAATTCTCTCTTACAGAAGTTTTAATAATGAGCTTATCACAATCCAAAAATTCAGAACTAATAGCACATAAGTGGCTGAGGCTTGTGCCTTAAGAAAAAAAAATTCTTTCTCTTGGGTTCATATTAGGTTTCAAACTATTAGAACTGTCACGCTGAACTATAAAAACCTTGCTGTGTAAGTGGAATCAAAGCAGTCACAGATCCAGTTAACTTCTTGCTCCGGAGCCCTCTCCCACACCAAGAGTTACATGCTACTGGCCTGTTCTACAGTCAATGCCAATTTTTTTTTATTTTAAATCCCTGGTGTTATGTGGCAACATCTCGGCAGCAAGTCAGGAAAAGCAAAGCTCTCCTAGTAGATCACAGTTCCTCCTTTATATTACAAAATAAACATATGGCATAAGAACACTGGTGCGCGTAAGAGTCTGGAACATTTAAAGGCTGAGTCAGGAGCGTTACCGGGCTCCAGGCTGGCTAATGCACATTAGCTGAAAAACCAGTGAAAGAAGTCAGCCTTCTGCAGAACAAGTTTTCAGTGCTCTTATCTCAGCCCAGGCAGGAGAGAAAGCTTAAGGCAATCTACAAGTAAACCATACAACAGGCGTAAGGATGTGTTCATTGAAAAGACAGATGTGGTGTATTTCTGCTCCAGGATAAAGGCTGTAAACAATTTGAACCAGCAGCAGGAGGTCTGAGGACAGAGATGAGAACAGGGCATGAGCAGCACTCGCCATTTCAGCACAGCCATGCCAGCCAGGCCCCTTCCCTACTGCAGCCAGGAGACCAAGCTATGAACAACTCCCACCCTGTCCCATCAAATTCACAATGAAGAAAATACAAGCATGCCTTATAACACAGTGAGCTAAAGAGGAGTGGGATTCGCTACAAGGAAAGTAAATGATTAGCACCGAAAGGAGGCTGCAAATGGGAGGAAGGAAGGAAGTAAAGAACTACAGAGTACTGGTGCCTGTCGCTTCACAATGAGCTTATCCGCATTAGGAAATAATCATCTCTTAACACCAACGTTGCTTCGATTTTTCATACTGCTATTACATATTCCAGCAAGACAAGCGCTGCTAAGATAAAACAGTTGTGTATCTTTAACTAATCCATTAATTTTTGGTAAATGCACAACAGGAAAGCATGCTTGCACTTGTCGCTGTTCTCACGTTACAGCGCCCTGCACACCCGCCATCCATTGCACACATGCACTAAGGCTCTGACAATGCACAGACCCACGCCTGCTGCTGGCTCCTCACCCCTCATTCTGTCCACCCCATCCCTGCAGAAGAGGCTGGAGGGTAGATCAAGCCTTACCTGCTACAGCACAGCCAAGTCCTGCCTCTGCTCCACGGGGAACTAAGGGGTGAATCCCATAGATCACGTTCACAAAACTCACAGCAACTACAGGCGTACACCCAGCACAACAGGTCGGTGCCTGACACCTCCAGCCAGGAGGACGATATCCATCAGCAGGGTCATGGCCAGGAGCTCAGGAACCCATCTTCAAGGCAACCTAACGATCGCTGAAAAAGGGTGAATCCCATAGATCACGTTCACAAAACTCACAGCAACTACAGGCGTACACCCAGCACAACAGGTCGGTGCCTGACACCTCCAGCCAGGAGGACGATATCCATCAGCAGGGTCAGGAACTCAGGAACCCATCTTCAGGGCAACCTAACGATCACTGAAAAAGCTAAACTGAAATCCCTAAACTACAGAGGAAAACAAGTGTCAGGATTTTGACTTCAGCATGCTGTTTCTTGGTCCTTTCATGTTTCTAAACAAATGAGGCCTTCTGTAATCCTGAACTTCAGAGCAGCAGAGTCACTGCAGGACCAGCGCCCGTGAGTCACCCACGTAAACACAGCGACACGTGAGACAAAAACTCCAGTCAGTCGCTGACTTGTTTTCTCTCAAGTTGCATGGCTGCCTCTTAAAGATCATCTTAAGCAGATGCGATGCACAAAAACAGAGGAGGAAATGAGCACTTCCCACTTCTGCAGAAGGCTTCAGGACACCTCAGGTGGCCACTGGAAAGGCCCCAAGATCCCACCCATGGGCACACACTGAAGCTGTGATGATGGCGCAGCAGCACCGCTCTGTCAGACCACCCCCCTCTCAAGGTCACCGTGCCAGTGACACCGGGCATTGGGACAGCTGAGCCTGCGACTCATCTATCCACCAGCTACTCAGATGAGCTGGCATCGACTTGTATTCCTACAACTGCTGAAGGGACAACTGGAGCCCAAAAAGCACAGAAAAGCTCTTGAGTCCCGATCCTGAAGGGTTTGGGTTGGCATTTCAAAGGAAAGGAGATCACTAGAGCCCCGCCTCCCTTCTCCAAGTTCAAATCTGGCCCAAGAGCAGATAAGTGGATGAGAGCAGGCTCCTTGACCTGATTTTTTGAAGGGCTTCCCCTTCGCATCAGTGACAGTTACTCCTATAAACTTCCCTCTGACTGTTTTCATCATACAAGCTGCATGCAGTCCAAACATTTCACTACCCACCAGTGGAATGGAAAGAACAGATATTCAGCTAGACCCCAGCCCCACAGCTTCTTCCCAGCTGGTGTAACTGGCCAGGCAAGGAAGGCCACCAACAGCCTTCTGCTGAGCACCGAAAGGTTTCCCATCCCGGATACATAAGCAGAGCAGGATGCCTACTTCTAGACCCTGAGCTGTTTCCTGCTTCCCACGTACCCACATGCAAATAATTCCACATATGCCCTTATGCCTGTTGGTTTTTTTTTAATTTACCAGTTGTATGTTCAAATCCAGGCCAAAGGACTGTTACAAGACGCTTGCCTACCGAAGCACCAACAACGTGCAGTGTGTGAAGCTTAAATCAGAGCACTGCAACCAGGCTCCAAGTTACAACACGCGAGCGCTATCAAGTACAGCAAGGCAATCACTTGCAGGAAGAGATGGATAGCAAAGATATTTTACATCCTGGATTGCATAAATATTACGTTCTAGTCCACATAAATATTTAGACTGGTGTCATCTGTCTTAACAGCAGCCCTTTCTACATGGAGTCCAGCTCTCCTGTTAACTTGAACCCTTCAGTGCCAATGCCTGCGTTATTCCCCACGACAGATTTATTCTAACAATTCATTTGATGACACACATCTGATAAAAAAAAAGCATTTGCCAACTTAATTCATTTCCTCCTAATTCTGTCCAGTTCACCTTCTGCCCAATAACACACTGGCTTGGGTTATTTCAAATACTAGATTTAACATTGTAACTTTGGATTTACCTCTCACTTATTCCACAGGAGTGGAACCCGACCACTTGGGAGTATAAGATACACTTTGGCATCCTCTTTACCCTAGAACTGGTCTTTCTCATCCATATTTCTAGCATTCTGTTCTTTTCACCTCTCAATATGCTCCAGTTAACTTTGTCATCATAAAAAGCCACCAGGACAAAAGAGTTGTGGAAATCCACCTTGCCTCCTAGCATTATCAGTACATAAAGTCTGTTTGTCAGTTTCAGCAGCAGATGGGGGTCGGGTTATCAGCCGGAGGTCACCACCAGAAGCTAGAACACGCTTACCGGTCTGTCTGGAGGACGTGGATGAGATGTTCCATGGCCTGTATGCCCACCTCCAACCGGTATTTCTGTTTGGAGAAAAACTGCACAGTTAGTGGTCTAGGCCAAAGTCCAGACAAAGCTTTTTAAGCAATACATCACGAAACTATCACAAACCCATACGGCTCTGGAGGTTCGGTGCCTACCTTTGATAACGATTTAAGGGCACGGACAGCATCCCTCCGGTCATCCAGCAAAGTGGAAGAAGCTACGCGGTCACACAGCTTCTGGATCTGGAAACGCACAAGCCAGGGGTAAGCGACAGCGTGTCCCAGCTCCACGAAACACCCCCGGACCCAGCACCTGCCCCCG
>NW_010127949.1:615-866 GCF_000699245.1 Pterocles gutturalis | reverse complement strand
CAACACACCGCAAATCCCCCAGCTTGGATCCCAGACACAAACTTATTCAGCTCAGTTAGCAAACTGCCACTTGACCCGCCAGGGAGCCGAGAGATTCGTGGGAGAGATGCAAGGAGGCCAGGATGAGCTTCCAAATTGCTGCTGTCCCCCAGCCCCGCTGCTGCCCTGCTGCACCAGGGAGAGTTCAGATTTGTTCAGCCAGAAATCTACAGCGGGGTTTTTTTTTTTTTTCTTTTTTGCAGAACAAAAAA
>NW_010127949.1:0-507 GCF_000699245.1 Pterocles gutturalis | reverse complement strand
GAGGAGGTAAGGACACGCAGAGGCACAGCATCCCTGCTCAGGGAATTGGGGGAAAACGCAGCGTATGGTGGGGGATGTTCAGCAATAATGTCTGGCTGAGGAAAAAAAAAAAAAAAAAAAAAAAAAAAGAAAAAAACCAAAACCAGCTGCCCGTTGAGAAGCACTACACTCTCTCCAAAAGTTTTATCCTTCATTTAATCAACAGATGGACTAGCTGCGTGGGTTTAGGGGTGGTATGGGGTGTTTGGTTTTTTTTTTTCTGTTTTTTTTTTTTTTAAAGCAACCTCAAAGCCCTACCCTCACAAAAGCTGGCTTGGGGACCACGGTGGGGTGACACAGATGGTTTTTGGGTTTTTTTTGGACACCGGCATTGCAAGGGGATGAGCAGCAACAGGCGAAGCTTAGGGTCTGGCTTGTAGCAGTGTCTCAGCGTCCTCCACAGGTGACAGATAATCCAGGGACCAAGGCACACAGCAGCATGGCAAACACCGCTCCCCAAAACGCCTC
>NW_010127948.1:0-3226 GCF_000699245.1 Pterocles gutturalis | reverse complement strand
ACAGGTATGTCAGCCAGAAAAGGAAGGTCCAAGAAACCATACCGCCCCTGATGAGGAAGACTGGCAAACTGGTAACAATGGACAAGGAAAAACAATTTTTTTTGCCTGTCTTCACTAGCAGTCTCTCTTCCCACACATCTTGAGTGGACAGACCGCAAGATGGACTGCAACTAGGGGAGCAAAGTCTCTCCGCCTACAACAGAAGATTGGGTTTGTGACCATTTGTGGAACCTGAACATACATACGTCTATGGGACCTGATGAGATGTATCCCAGAGTCCTGAAGGAATTGGCTGATATAGCTGTCAAGCCACTCTCCATGATATTTGAAAAGTCATGGCAGCCAGGTGAAGTCCCTGGTGACCGGAAAAAGGAAACATTGCACTCACTTTTAAAAGGGGTCGAAAGGAGGATCCTGGGAACTATTGACCTGTCGGTCTCACCTCTGTGCCTGGGGAGATCATGGAATGGATCCTCCGAGAACTTATGCTAAGGGACATGGAGAACAAAGAGGTGATTCAAGACAACCTTCAAAGCATGTTTGAACTCATCCTAGAAGAGCAGTGTCGCAAAGCTGGATTGCTCTCGACATGACTGTCTTTCACCATTGATCAAGAGAGTCTGGATAACTGGCTTAAATGGGAACAATGACTTTTTTGGGAGTGAAAGACAGGTGGTACGAACCCCGTTCTACAACGCATGAGGAAACAGCACTGGATGATGTCTCGTGCTAGGAACCCTGTGGACAACTAGTTGCACGATTTACCAGCTATAATCTCATCCTTGCTTAAGGAGAGTGTTACCTCTGTTGTTATGTACGTAGTAATTTTAAAAGAGAGAGAAAAAGAAAGAGAGAGAGAGAAGGAAGGACAGGCAGACAGCAAGGAAGGCTTAACTTTCCCTTAAATGAGTGAACTCAGGCAGCATGGCGAGAGCAATTTGCTTTGAGCCCTGTAAGAGACAAAAGCAAAAACAACACCAAAAATAATGAAAGCTCAAGTCTTGAAGACGTAAACTTGTACAGGTTTTAATGGCAGAGAAGAACAAGCAAAATGGAGGCAGTTAACAGTCTGTAATGCAGTTAACATAAATATGACAGTTACATAGAAAAACCTTGTATTACATTGGTAGTTTTGGTGTATCGATATGTAAGATAGAGACATATGCTTTATTGTAGAATGGAACTATGTAATATAAAAGATTGTTTATGTGAAAAAGTGAGATTCTTCATATGAAACATATTCTTCATATGAAAGTCTGTTTCTTTCTATGATCAAGGTGTCAGAGTAACTGGAGGAAATTTGTGCTTCAGCTTCTTGGGGCACAGCCACTCAGGCTTCTGTGCAGAAAGCTGTGGATGTTTCAGGCAGGCCTTCTGATGTCAAAGAAGGCAGCAGAGGATGACAAAGTATTGTTTTGCTAATACAGGTGCCTTCAGGACTTTGTTACAGACAGCATAAAAGTTCTGAACAGAGACACAGATATCAGTGAAATGCAGCTTCTGTTAAGCCTCTGACAGCACAACGGTCATCTGCTAAAGTCACAATGCCTCTGATGACACAAATTCTGACAACCTTTTGAAAGAAAACTCCACAGTAGTCCTATCATGCCATAGAAAAAAAACACAGGTGCCTTCAGGACTTTGTTACAGACAGCATAAAAGTTCTGAACAGAGACACAGATATCAGTGAAATGCAGCTTCTGTTAAGCCTCTGACAGCACAACGGTCATCTGCTAAAGTCACAATGCCTCTGATGACACAAATTCTGACAACCTTTTGAAAGAAAACTCCACAGTAGTCCTATCATGCCATAGAAAAAAAACGGGTAAAAGTGAGGTAATTCAAGGATATCACTCTTCCAAAGTCCCACTGTTGTCATGAATGGTTAGATTATCCTTCAACTAGTAAATGAGTGACAGCACAACATTACATAACCTTGACTACCTCTGTTCAGTACATAGCTACTTACAGTAGAAACTCACTGATTGGCCCTATTGGCTGAGAAACCTACTGTAAATTCTGGAAAGTTGCAAGCAGGTGTATGAAAAAAAATGCATTAAAACCACCCAGGTCCCCTCTGTTCAGTTATCTTGACAGTGACAGCAGAGGTTATTCATTAGACTTCATAATGTGCTGGTGAACATTCAGGAAATATGATGAGTTGTGATCTCATTTCTCTGAAGCCCCTCTAGACCATCCAGCTGTGTAAAAAGGGTGACAAATATATTCATGGCAGGAACATCTATTTGAAACAGTAAGTTTGGGTAAGATATCAGAGAGCATCTGATGTGGCAAGTCTAGGGCAGAGGTTCAAAGCTGAACATAGGCTCCAATATCTCTGTTGTTTGGGGATTTTTTTCTACATACAGAGTTACCTATACTTGTGCTTACAAGAATGGTGACACTATGACAGTTTTCCCCTACAAGAAAGCTATCAGGAAATGACAAACTCTTTCATACCAGTAGGATTATTCTGCAGGTCATTATACAGAGGACCGACTAGCCATTGGTTTAATTTAATATATAAAATCTACCGATTCTCTTTCTGTAAGTACACTGTGAAAGAATTCAGTGCAGATGAATAGTCAGACAGGCTGTATACAGTGTGAACATGGGCTTAAGTGCCTTTCAGTAGTACCCAGTGACTGTATCCATCACTTTTACAGGTACTGATGTCAGAGTAACATGTCTGTAGTTTCCTGGGTCTTCCCTCACGCCCTTCTTGCCAATAGGAACAATGCTGGCGAGCTTCCAGTCAGTGGGAAACTCTCCAGATTCCCAAGACCTTTGGGAGATGACTGAGAGGGGTCCTGCTGTAACATCCACTGACAAGTGCAACATGAAAACCATCAATGCTGAATTGGTATGTTTCTCCTGACACACATGTTCTCCCAAGGGCAGGGGCATGCTTCCTCTCTGGGGCAATCTCTGTGCACCACAGAAATATTTCCTATACTCAGAGCAGCATTAAAATTCAAAAGACAGACAGCACGGTCTGTTACATACATGGGCTCCTTCTTCTTCTTCTTCTTCTTGCTCTGCCTGGGTTTTCTCGGTTGCCCATTCTGGAGACCTCTGTTTTCAGCTTTTGCCTTTTCTTGGATGGCTGGCCATCACTCTCCTCTTCACAGGTAGGTCGTCTCTTTCTGGTGGGTTGTCTTTCCTTATCCTGTGAAGCGCCTGACAACCTTTGCATCCAATAGTATTGTTAGACAGGTAAAGCCTG
>NW_010127947.1:1036-1546 GCF_000699245.1 Pterocles gutturalis | reverse complement strand
GTGTCTGCTGGGCGGATGCATGGCTGGTGTCCCCCCCTTTACCCAGCACAGCCGCCACCTCTTGCCATTGCACCAGCCTGGCAGAGGGGTGCCAGAGCCCTTCACCGTGGCCTCTGACCTGCTGCGGCATTCACTGTCCATTGCCAGGCTGGGAGGCTGTGGGAGTGGGGGGAAGGTTCAGGCATCCCGGCTGATGGGGGACAAACAAGCACTGACCACTCCAGGGGTCTCCAAGGCTTGGGAGCAGCCCCAGTTTCTGTCCCAGCCTGGGATGAAGGACCAGACAACCCTGGTCCTTCCAAGCCTGGGACAAACACAGCTCTGGGACAAACCCAACCCTGGTCCTTCCAAGCCAGTTCCACATGACCATGAACCCCCCCACTGGAGGATCCCCAGTCAGGAATACCCCAGGGATGCCTCCAGAGGAATGATGCCTCATCCTCCAGAGATGTTGGCCCGCTCCCATGGACACCATCCTCCCCAAGCAGACCCTACACGTGCAGCTGGCTG
>NW_010127947.1:0-1016 GCF_000699245.1 Pterocles gutturalis | reverse complement strand
CCACACTCCCAAAGCCCTTCAGCACCCAAAAGCACCCAATGCCCAAAGCACTCAGCCCCCACCCCCCGGGTGCCTGCCCTGGGCACCCCCTTCTCCTAGCCCTGATGGAGAAACCCCCTGGGGATCCCCCAGAGATAGGGGCGGTGGGTGGGCATCCCTTGGGGTGCTGTGTGCCCTAGCAGCATCCTTCTCCTCTGCAAGTGCCAGCCCTGCAGCCCCATTGCTCCCAGTAAGGACCAGTATCCCATGTGGTGTTTAATAGGAACCCATTTCCCGATGTGTCCCCTGGGTGACACGAGCTTGGCCAAGGGAGAAACGGGGCACAGGCAGTGCCAAGCTCCCTCCAGCGCCTGTGGCCAAGAGCAGCCCAGTCTGTGCCCAGTCCTGCCAGTTAACCAGTGCCAGGGCTGAGCTGGGGCACCTCAGCTGTCCCCCAGGCTGGGGCTGGGGACAATGCAGCTGGCCCACGGGGTGCCCCTCGGCGCTGCCTGGGAGATGCCCCATCTTCGCAGGGTGAGCAAACACGGAGGCAGTGAGCGGCTGGGAACGGCAGCATGTGTCTGACCTGAGCAAACACACAGGGACACAGGCTGCGTGGGGACACACGTGTCCTGCAACGCCTCCGTCCCCTCCAGACAGGGGCTGGGGACAGTTGGAAGGGGCTTGTCCTAGGGTGAGAGGCAGCTGGAGCAGAGGGATGGGACCTGGGCAGCAGCTCCCTGGGGCTGGGCTGAACTGGGGCGATGTAGAGCTGGAGTGAGCCCCGGGATCCCCAGCGCCTCAGCTGACCTGTCCCAGCTGGGACTGGACCCAGAGTGGGGTCTGTCCTCGCTGCACATTCACCGGGGCAGGAGAAGGGGCAGCCAGCCATCCTCACACCCTGCTGTCTGTCCATCCATCCATCCATCCATCCGTCCATGCACCCATTCTTCCTTCCATATTCATCCACCCAAGCCACCCACCCACCCATCCATCTATTGATCCTTCCATCATCCATCCACCCACCCATCCATCCA
>NW_010127946.1:15712-18136 GCF_000699245.1 Pterocles gutturalis | reverse complement strand
AGAGGGGGAAGAGAACCTCTCTCGACCTAATACGATAGTTAAGACTGATCCATAGTAAACCACCGGCCGTAGGCTTTCTAAACCCTCATCTTTTGGCTTGTTTTCCCTCCCCAGATGATTGCCTGCAGGCTGGCAGGCTTTGGGGGTTTTTTTTGGTGTTAAATACACCGTTAAAGGGAGCTTGAAATGAAAAAAGGACTCTGCAGCTAGAGCTGGTGGGTTTTTCTGTAGGTATGAAATGGAGCTGTGCTTGTCTAGAAAAATATGAGGAACATGTCATCGTTTCGGCGTGAGCGCTGTAATATTCGTTGCACACTTTTGGTCTGGAGTGGGTTGAACGGCAGCTGAAGCTCTGAAATAAATAAATGCAGACAGAATTAGCAGACCCAGAGACAATAAAGGCAATGGAGTGTTATGCGAGAAGCAGCCGAGAGCTCCAGAAAGCTAAAATTCAATCCCATCAAAAAGCAGATGTAGTTTTGGCTTGTCCAAAGCAGTAGGTATCGCCAAAGCCCTGACCCAGGAGTGCGTCTCTGGGGGGTCTTCACGCTTATATCTCACTGTGCCGGCAACCCCCGGGGTCAAACGGGACATTGTCCCTCCTATTTTCCAAAATGCAAAGGAATTCCATCCCTTTCTGCAGCCACTGCCGCTGTGCCAGGCGCAGACACCAGCTCCCAGAGCCCACGAGAGGGAGCAAATTCCCCCTCAGAAAAATTCCCTGCCAGCAGCAGCTTCTTTTGGGGACAACCTGGACAACTTCCCCCCGCCGCAAGCGTGGAGCTGTGGGGTGTCCACACGAAGGGAAGGCGCAGGTCCTGAGGGCAGCAGTGGGGTCACCCCAGGTCCTGCCCTTGCGAAGGACCGAGCGGGAAGCCCTGGCTCCAGCCGGCCTCTGCTCAAGGACAAGCCCCAGCTGCGCGACACGTCCTGGCCACCAAAGCCACCCTGTGAGGGTACAGGCTGTGGGGCACCCTGCCCACAGAGAACTGCTCTTTTCTTCTGATTACTGGCATTATTTGCTTGTTGGAACCTTTTCTGCTTCATGGGGGGAGCTCAAAGTCTGGATGCCAAGTCAGGAAGGTGCCTGTCGGTGACCCCAGCAGCCACTCTCTCTGTGAGGGAGAGCGACGGTAACGTTTTTGGGAGGAGATATTGTAAAACAGCAAAGAAACATCGAGCGATTTCACAGCGGGATGAATTCAGTTGTGCAAGGAGGATGCATGGATGTTACACAGCCATAAAGTGGGCTCTTAGCGGTTGCTCCTGCAAGTAAAAGCAATATTTGGAGATGAATCTGGAGCTGAGGCAGAAAAAAAAAAGGAGATTTCTGCTTTCTGGCCGTATCTTGCATCGAAACAGTGCTTGCCTAACACAAGTGGAATACTTTATTTTTGTGCTTTGAATGCAGCTTCTGTGTGGTTGATGAAATGTACCCATAAAATTGCAAATAGAAGGCAATTTGACTACTGATGGCTAATGCATCATAACGGCAAAGGAAAAGCCAGCGTTTAAAAACACCCCATTTAAACGTCGGGCATTAGCTCTGTTACTTGCACTATAGCGGAATAAATAAACAATATGTGTGTATTATGTTAATATTGTCCAAAGCCAAGAGAATGAGCCCACAATGTGTTACTTGCTTTTTATGACCGATCCATTATGGCCAGAGACCAATGTTCGCATGAGAAAAGAGGGAAATCAACAGCTCTTTGCCTCTGAGAAATTACTCCTTTTGTTTTACATCTCCAGGTGAATTATTCTCCCTGATTGCACCGAGCAGCAGGAGCCTCCTGCGTTGCAGAGAATGACACAGGCCCCAGGGAAGATGGTTGCAAAACTTTGTTGATTTGATGATTGCAGGCGCTGGCCTGGGGGCTACCCCACATTGTGGGGGGAAGCAGACCAGGAGAGGGGGAACAGAGCCGCCCCCCAGTCAGACACCCCAGTGTAGCACACTGGGCTCACTGGGCTGCGCTTGGGGAGCGGAGAACCATCCACGTTGACTCCTGCAGAAACCGAAGAGGAGGGGTGTGGGAGCAGGCGCTGCTGCCCAGGGGCTCCTTTGGTGCAAACCGGAGCAGTCTGGGGACTGCTGGGATGTCTGTGAGTTGTCTGTGGCCATCTGGGGAGGCCACGGGTCCGAGGACTCCTCAGCACACACGGGGCGCTGGCCGTGCGCCTCCTGGGCTGGTTTCTGCTCTTGCAGGGGCTCCAAGGAGCTTGTTCCAGACCAACCAGTGCCGGCAGAGTGGGGCCATCCGGCTCCGGGAAATCCACACCAGCAAACATATAATCTCTTTTAAATTGTCTAGAGTGGGAGGAATAAAAGAAAGTGAAAATTAGGAACCCCCCCCCTCAGCTTTTCAGGGGCAATCTCAGAATTTATTGAGACAACTCCCGTGGGATGCTGCATCATGTCAT
>NW_010127946.1:14143-15701 GCF_000699245.1 Pterocles gutturalis | reverse complement strand
TTCCCTGCTGCTGGGTGAAGAAATATGATAGCAGGCGGGATAATGAAGCAGACGTGTTTTCTTCGAATCAAACTGATTCTCTCTTAAGATGGGATAAAAGGGTAAAGAACTTTCCCTTCGTGATATTTTTCTCAGTAATGTGTTTTGACAATTTAATTTAGAAGTCATAGAGTAGCGAAGACAAAGTCACCCGGTGGGTGGACATCGGAGAGTTCAGTTGCCTTTGTGATGAATTGGTGATAGTACAGAGATGACAAAACAACACAGGGGGACAAGAAGGAGGCTGGCAGCACTGTCGCCAACATGCAGAGGATAAATTGAACACTACACTTCATCCAGGATCTTCAATAGTCCCGGGCATCCTGATATAATTTATGAATTGCAATTAGCATTTTATTATGGCTCGCACCCGAACTGCATACCTATCGCTTGGGTTTGGGTTTTGCAGGAGTTGCAGAAAGAAGTTTTTGTAAGCTTGAAGTACCTATTTATTTAAATTAAAGCAATAAATATGTTCAAGAGGCTGCTTTCCTGTTTTTAAGCTGCAGAGGATGAGCGTGTGGATTTCTTGCGGAGGTTTCTTGGGCACTGGCTCAGGTCACTGTCCTAGCCTGGCTCTGGCAGCACGCGTGTGCATCCTCCTCGTGTGTGACAGCCTGGCCCAGGAGTGCCGCGGAACCTGGTGTGGGACACCAGCAAAGCAGCCAAGGGCAGCACTGGGATCTCTCTGCGCCCAGCAGCCCCAGTTCAGGATCTCAGCTGGGTTTCCTGTGGCCAAGCTGGTGTCTCACCATTCCGCGGAGGAGCCCTCCCTCTCACCGCTCTCTGAGCCCTCCCTGTGTGCGGCTCCGGAGCCCCACAGGAGCCCCATCCTGATGCTTTGAGGCCAGTGGGTCCCAGATTTAGTTCTCTATTATTCTGAGACACGGAAACTTCTGTCTCTTGCCCTTTAGCAACCTCCCCAGGCAGACGGAGGAGGAGCAAGTGCTTCTGCTCCCCTCTCCATCCCCAGCCCTTCTCCTTCCCTCTCCATCCCCAGCCCTTCTGCTCCCCTCTCCATCCCCAGCCCTTCTCCTTCCCTCTCCATCCCCAGCCCTTCTGCTCCCCTCTCCATCCCCAGCCCTTCTCCTTCCCTTCCCTGCAACACAGGATCATCTTAAAAAACTTCCTAAAAAAAAATCTCGTAAGTTGGAAACTAGAAAAACTTGTGGGCAGTATCCCTCAGGCTGTCATTGCCGGCACTGGTTCAGGACGCGCAGCACCAGGGCGCGGGCAGCAGGACAGTGCCCACTGGGGCTGCCCCACTGCCCCCGCAGCCCCCCAGGACCCCCCAGCCCCGTCCAGCATCACCTGCGGAGGCTGCGGCTGATACCCCAGCACCGAGATGCACAGATCCGTTGTACAATTTAACTCCGGAATCACTCTGCAAGGCCCCTGACTGTGCTCCAAACGACTCTGTAGGTTGTTATAAATATACAAAGCTTTTTGTGGGGATATTCATGAAATTCTATCACCGCTTACCCCGTCTGGTAATGGCCGTGTTTATGGATGGGCTCTA
>NW_010127946.1:13862-14109 GCF_000699245.1 Pterocles gutturalis | reverse complement strand
CGGGTTTAACTGCTCTATCAGTGCGGTGCTTAGCGCTCTGCTCCCCAGCACAGCTCCGTAATGGCCGGGGAAGGTATGTATTCGAAAGAAAAGTTCAAATCTCACTACGTCTTTATTTTAAAATTCATGGAATTTCTAAGTACCAGCTTCTAAGCCATGACCAAATAGTCATTTCTTTCTTAAACAGCCTTTTATTTTCCCCTTTTCCCCCTCACCACTCTACTTGCTCTCACCAGCTTTGTGGGAC
>NW_010127946.1:11076-13672 GCF_000699245.1 Pterocles gutturalis | reverse complement strand
CAGGGTCAGGGTGGGCAGTGGCCAGGGAGCAGAGATGAGGGGAAAGAATTAGGAATCGAGGGGGTGTTTAAAAGGAGGTGACAGTACCTGCGTGGGAGGGGCAGCAGAAGGGGGCCACTGGTGGTGCTGGAGATGGCAGTGGTGGAAATCCATCCTTTGAGTCCTGCCTTATAATCACTGTTTTGCTTTTTGGTACTGCATGGATCCTGTTTGTGGATTTCTCTCCTAAAGGGAAAAGAAAAACCCTTCAACTTCATAGTTAAAGTCCTGCGTCCCACGCACGCCAGCAGAGAGCGAGTCCCCACGTCCGCCCGCCGCTACCTTCTCCATCAGGTGCTGTTTCACCCGCCACCGTCACCGTGGCGTCTGGGTGGCAGGAGGCAGCCGTGAGGGTTTGCCTCCTCTTTGCAGCTGATCGAGAGCGTTTGCTAGTTTCCTCGTATGTTTTTGGCAGAATGTCACCATTTAATTGTTGGAAACAAGAGCAGGAAATATTAGCCGCACAATAGGATTTTAATTTAGCTTCAGGATAGAAATGGGTCTCTAGCAGAGTGCCAGGCTCCGGGATTGCCGGCGAGGACGAGGAGCCTGGAGTTTGCCTAATAGTTTGCACAACTGGGGTAATTCTGTAGGGATGCGAGGGACTTAATTGGGCTCATGCTTAAACATCCTCGTAATGTGAGGCTTGCTGCATGCTCCCAGCGTTGTTATTAAACAGCCCATTTCCCTTTTTAATTATCATCTTGGATCACTGTAACAGTGATCAGCAAATAATCCTGGACAAATAAACATCTGTCCGAGCGTTTCCACAGCTGGGGATGCCGCTGGGCTCTGAGCCTGGCCAGGACAGGGGGACAGCCATGTCCGCAGCCCCCAGTGTCCCCCGTGCCCCCCTCCACCCAGTGCCCTTCATCAGGCTAGGGGGGCTCGGAGGTCGGGGTTAGCCCTCAGCATCCCGTACCCCTTGGGATGTCGGTGTGTGCCCCAAATGCCGCCGGGCTGCACATGCAGGAGGCATGTCACCGCCCGCCTTGACATTGAGGGAAAATATGGGACAGCACTAAATTATTCAGTTGGTGAGAGGGGCTCTCAGGATGGTGCGTTGCTTTTCTGCAGTGTAATTAATAGTCTTTAGATTAAATATGAAATCATTCCCAGTCATTAATAATTTAGCCGCAGCGTGGCGATCTTTAGAGAGCGGCAGCGCTTCGTATTCTTCTCGAGTACATTGCCTGAAACGCTTTGGGGGAAGCCAGCCGCCCTTTCATCCATCTCAATTACAACTGCTGGCTGCTCATTTCCTTCTCCAACATTGTTTTGCGAAGGTGTAAAACTCTTCCGCTTTCCTGAGCTGGTGTTTAGAGCATCGGCGTGTCCTGGAAGCGAGGCGCCGGAGCTCTACATCAAAAACCATTTTCCGCAGCGTGCAGACGTCCAGTGCTTCCCAGGGTGTCTGTGCTCGAGCCTCGGCAGGTCCCGTGGGAGTCTCTGGGTCGGATTTAACTCCAACGCAGCTTCCACCATCCTCACCGTGGGACGGAGCAGCCGTGGGCCCGGGAGGGGTCTGAGCATGCCGCCGGTCCTTGCCGACATTGCAGAGGGAGGTGGTGGGATGGGAAGAATTTCCCGTGGCTTTTGCTGCGGTGCCAGTGCCCCCAGCCATGGCCGACCCACCAGCACCAGTCCCAGCACCACAGCACAATAGTCCAGTCCCTATAATTCCCAGAAGACGGGAGCTGACCCCACTCTCCTCCGCCTCTCGCAGCCCCCTGGCCCCCCGCTGTGATTTTTCCGGGCAGGATGGAGACAACAGCTTTTGCTAATGCTGACAGCCACCATAATTTAGCTTTACACCAGCACTAAAACCAGAGGAAAAAAATTCATATCCTGGGACATGTGTGACACAGTTGTGGCTGACGGCGGGTTTATGTGCAGCCCCAGCGGCTCCCAGCGAGGAAAGCCCCCCAGCGCGTCGGAGAGAGCAGCCCCCTCCTCTGCCCCTGAACTGCCGCTGACCCCCTTGGGGAACTGCTCTCCATCAGCCATCCTGTTCCCCATGGGGACAACCCCCTGCTTCGCCTTACCCCAGCAGAATCAATGGAAAACGGGGGAGCAGCCCCTCTGCACCCCCTGCGATGCTGGTGGGCTGTGGTGGCTGCAGGACCAGGCAGACACGCAGGGGCAGGGTGTGAGGATGCCTGGAGAGAGCAGGGATGCTCAAAAGCTGGGAAAAAAGCAGCAATCTGGGTTCGATCCCAGCCTGGCTCAATCCCCCGCAGCCGGGTTCCTGCACCCCGGGGCGCAATCCCAGCACGGCTGCTGAAGGCCACTCGGAGCAGGAGGAACGTTTTGGAGCATTGGAGCCCCGGGGTGATGAGCTGGGGCTGTGCCGGCTGCAGCCCTGGAGGGATCCCCACTTTTTGCCGAGTTCTGTAATTCTTATTTCCAAACAAAAAACAAATGTTAGCCAGCTACTGCGGTAAAATCTGAAATCCAAGCCAAGTCCCCCGGGGGTGCCAGCAGCAGCTGGGGCAAAGGGGCAGGATGAGGATAAGGATGAGGATGAGGCAGAATTGCAGAATCACAGCCCTGGACT
>NW_010127946.1:9192-10971 GCF_000699245.1 Pterocles gutturalis | reverse complement strand
TGCAGAGCCCCCCCCCCACTCCCTGCGTTAGCTGACACAACAGGATAAGCGTGTTTGCACACCTGGCTGGGTTTGCGATGGTTTAATCCCTTCATGCCTCTCCGCAGCATCCTCCCATGACTCAGTGACTCGTCAGCTGGCGGGGTTTTTTCGGGGGCTGAGCGCTGACAGCTTCCACTTGCCCCCACACCGGGGTTTCCCCCCCGGCAGCATCCCCCAGGACAGCCCCGGGGAGCCCGGAGATGCTCTGGTGCAGGGGAGCTCGGCCAAAAGGGCGCTGCTGGCCCCCAAGTGCCACTTTCTGTAGGGTGGGAGGGTGGGGGAGATGGGGCAAAGAGGCAGGGAGAGGCCAGCAACACCTTTAGGGGGTCAAACAGCCTCCGGCGGGGCCCCACGGCATCTGGGACCCTCCCAGGGGGGGCTGAGCCTCAAATACCCCAAATACTGGGAGCCCCACATCCTCTGGGGAGAGTGGCCGGGGCGATGGGTGAAGGCACTGAGCTGGTGCTGGGCAAGGAGGGGACGATGCTGGAGCTGGATCCATCCCCAAAACACCCCAAAGGTGCCGGGGTGCTCCCCGCTGCCACCTGGGGTGTAGGGGGGGCTGGGGCTGGTGAGACCCCCCCGGGCATCCTGGCGGGTGGGACCCGAGCAGCAATTCCCAGTTAAATCGGACACAACCAGGGAGGGATGATGGAGCGTGTTCCCGAGCCCTGTTTCAGTTTGGAGAGCAAGTTCGTGCTGGTCCTTCTGCGCGGTGCGGCGGGATGTGAAAACAGGACCATAAGGGAGCATATTAATGGATATGGAAACCGTCTTCTCGGGTATTGCGCACTCATAAATGAATCCACTTTATAGAGCCATAGCAGGGAGGAAATGACTGTTCGCAGCCTGATTTATCTGCTCAAATGCTTTGTAGTACTTCAGATTAATAAAAATATTTAATAAAGAATCAAGATGGTTTATCTGTAATGCAAAGAGAATCACATCCCCTGTATTTTTATTACTGAAAAATTGGAAGCGGGAAGAAATAATGATATAAGCTACTGTATAAATGACAAAAATACCCATTCTGGTTATATGCATTGCTGTACAATCTTTTTCTCTCCTATAAACATAATATATTCTCATGCCTATTCCGACTGATTCAGTAGTCATATGCTGCATTGTGCAGTTTAGAGAATCACATCCCCTGTATTTTTATTACTGAAAAATTGGAAGCGGGAAGAAATAATGATATAAGCTACTGTATAAATGACAAAAATACCCATTCTGGTTATATGCATTGCTGTACAATCTTTTTCTCTCCTATAAACATAATATATTCTCATGCCTATTCCGACTGATTCAGTAGTCATATGCTGCATTGTGCAGTTTAATACCATCCTGTCCTCAACAGCTCTGGCAAGTGATTAAATAAGAAATAAATTTTGCTGTCATTGCATTTAAAATCAAATCAAGGATCATTTGTTACCCCAAACGAACCAGTTATCCTGCTCTGCTCGTAAGTAGGCTGCTGTTTGCTGAAGCATTTAGAAATGTATATATAGTAAACTCTTTGCATAATGGCTTGTACTGTAATATGATCTTTATGAGCCTGCCGCTCCGGAGACACTCGGAAGAACCAATAAACACTCCATGGCTTTTTTAATTTAAAGTTATAGGTATGAGACATTTCCTATTCTCCTCATATCCATCTGAGCCTCGTTGGCTGTGCGGCAGAGCTGGGGCCAAAACTTCCCGTCCCACCAGTGCCCCCCAGACCTGGGACAGCCACAG
>NW_010127946.1:6425-8877 GCF_000699245.1 Pterocles gutturalis | reverse complement strand
CCGCCCGCGAGGGCCAGCGGCGGCCGTGCCCCACCCCTGGAGCATCGATAACCCCCCGGGATGGCCAGCGCCGGCCGTACCCCACCCCTGGAGCATCGATAACCCCCCGGGATGGCCAGCGCCAGCCTTACACCACCTCTGGAGCATCGCGGGGCCCCGGCACCGCAGCCCCCCCAGGAGATGTACGGCAGTGCCGAACCCCGACCATCCGCCCAGGAACCCGCCTGGGAGGGAGGGACAAGCCATCCCATTCGGCAAGTCCATTAATTGGAATGTCAGCGCCTCGTTAACGGCCCCTTGCGCTATAATGTGTAATATAAACTTACAAATTAATGGCGATACCTCCTAAAGCTTCTTTAACTGCTGCTGAAATGGAACCTCGCTCATAACTGTAATTTTAAAGCCTATTCTTGGTAGAAGACTGTGTCTGGCCAGATTTCCTTTGTTGGTTCATTATTTTAATTTCTCTCCTTCCCCCGAGAGTTGCTGTTTTTTGACTACCTCCATCCACATCACCGGGATTTACCGCAGGGCAGCCGCGATTTCTTACCAGCCGCCACATCCACTGGTGACCCAACCCAACTGGGATGACTGGTCTGCCTCGTGCTCCAGCAGTGTGAGAAATCCCATGGTGGGAACCTCTTTTCTCTGAAAGAAAAAAAAAAAAATGCCCATGGTAAGAAAAAGGGGGTTGCCCTGGGTGCCCCGTGTTGGGTCGGGCACTGCCGGTGGCTCCTGGCCCCTCACCATCAGCCCCGTGCCCACCACGGTCTCCGTCAAGTCCAGCGGGTAAATTATTTGTTGCAAATTATTTGCTCAGTTTAATTATCAAGTTTTGGCAGCCATTAGTTAAACCGGTTAATTTTATTACAGAGAAAACAACAAATCACAAGGCTGACAATAATGAGAATGAACAGGCATTTAATTATCCTTGTTCTAGACAGAACAATTATTAATTTTAAATTGCAAAAACTCATTTGAAAAGTTTGGAGCCTGGAGAATTATCGCAGGGAGCGAAATATTGCCGCGGGAGATCTATGGTCAGCTTGTTTCATTAATACCAGTAAATCAGGCAAATCAATTCCTTCACCAGCCTCTTCCTCCCTGTTGTAAAATTCAGGAATAAAACCAATAAACTTGGTGCTGGGCTCTTTGTTGGAAGAGGTCTGGCGGCCCCAGCACTGGGCTGGATGCTGCTCCCAGCTGCCGTCCTTGTTCCAGACCCAGGGACGTCTGCAGCCCGTCCCTGCAAGGGTGTCTTGTCCTAAACCAGGGGAAGGGACCCCCGGCTGGGCCACCCGGCCTCAGCGGGCACCCAGGGGTCCCCTCGGGGTGAGGAAGGTGCAATGTCCCCAGGTGTGATGTCCCCAGGAGGGTATGAGGAAGGTGTGATGTTCCCAGGTATGATGTCCCCAGGTGAGGATGAGGAAGGTGTGATGTCCCCAGGCAAGAATAAGGAAGGTATGATGTCCCCAGGAGGGGATGAGGAAGGTGCGATGTCCCTAGGTGTAATGTCCCCAGGTGAGGATGAGGAAGGTATGATGTCCCCAGGTGTGATGTCCCCAGGCAAGAATGAGGAAGCTGCAATGTCCCCAGGTGAGGATGAGGAAGGTGTGATGTCCCCAGGTGTGATGTCCCCAGGTATGATGTCCCCAGGTGAGGATGAGGAGGAAGGTATGATGTCCCCAGGAGGGCATGAGGAAGGTGCGATGTCCCCAGACAGGATGGGAGCAGAGGGGTGGCACTTGCACTCACCCAGGGCACAGGGTTGGAGGATCCCCACGACTGGACACCGCAGTTCCCTTTCGGGGAGGTGGGGGTCCCCCCCCGCCGCTCGGTGCAGCACAGCACGGCGTGGCATGGCACAGCTCGGCATGGCATGGTACGGCACAGCCCAACCAAAAAAACTCGGGAAGAAGCAGCCGAAGCTTGGAGAAACAACAGGAATCTCCTCATTTCTCCCCGGTGGTCAGCGGCACCGGTAACATTTTTCAAGGTGTAATTGCCGTCAATTGTACTGTCCCCCCAGCGCCCGTCGGCCCGTCTCAGCCGGTGTGATAAATGTTGGCTTTTAAGCAAGAACGGATTGATTATTAATAGCTTAGATACCAGTTACAGGAACTGCAATAAAACTCGATTTTAATTTCCCTCTTTATTAAGGAATCTCATGTTTCATTCAACGTAGAGAGAAAATAGGGGATTTTTGCAAAGATTTTAGATTTACTGCCGCTATAAAAGCCCATTCACGCACCCCACACTGGGTGATATCTGACCAGTTTTTAGCCAAAGGCAGCCCCGGGGGTCGCTGTGCCCGGGGGTCGCTGTGCCCCCCCTGCGCCCAGTTTGTCCCTCGGCGGTGGCAGGGGGCTGGGGGGGATGCTCTGGGCAGCGTTAAGGCGTCACCCCTACACCCCGGGGCTGCGGCTGAGCCACCGCCTCCCACGCCGGGCTA
>NW_010127946.1:5014-6384 GCF_000699245.1 Pterocles gutturalis | reverse complement strand
GCCCCGGCATGGGCAAGCAGAGGGTTTCAACAGCGGCTTTGGTGGCAGCAGAGCCAGCACCGGCTCCAGCGCTGCTCTAACCGCCCTCCCGTGCGCTCCTGCTTTCCGGTAAAGCAAAAATCCCGGCAGAAAATCCCTGAAATCAGGGTCGGGGTGTTTCGGCTGTGATCTGTGTCTAAATCAGGAGGAAAAGCATAAAAGCTGCCTTGACTGAAGAACATAGTTGTGCATTTGAATCCTTTATAACTTACTTTTATGATGTAATTCTGAATTATGTTATTGCATTTGTATTTAGAGAGCACAGCAGATGGTGCATGCAGTAACACTTTAAACGAGGGTTTCCCAAATACACATTAAATTTAGATTTAATAAGACAGTTATCGCATGGGAATTAAATACCAATTGATTATTTATAAAGTATCACAGCTCAGCAAAGTGACTCAGCTGTCTCGCGCTGCAGCTGGCGCAGGGGAAATGCACCTTCGGGGAGTGACGGGGGAAATGCCCCTTCGGGGAGCGACGGGGGGACCTGCCCCGGCTCCTGCCGGGCACCCATGGCCACTGGCCTCCCCGGCTCCTTGCCACCTTGGCCACCTCCTCAGCATCTTTTTTGGCAGCAGAGGATGGACACATAGGGAGGGACGCTGCCATCCTCCCCAGGGGTGCCAGGAGCAGGGACCCAGCCCCGGCTCCATGGGCAGCGATCGCGTCTCAGTCACCGCCCCAGCGGCTTCGTTCCGTGAAAACATTGAAGATCTTTTGCTGCCACTGATTTATTTTTTATTATTATTATTATTATTCAGAACCGCAATATGCTGCTCATATACTCTGGGTAATTTACTTTTCTAATCAAATTGATTTCCATTCAGATGAATTCTCTTGTCCATCTCTGTTCCAGTAATGTTATTTTAAGCATAAGCTGTATCTCGTACAAATGTATAATCAAAGGGGCAGATGCAGAGGCCATTGCGGGGCTTTACGGTGAATCAAATAGAAGTGAAATTAGAGAAGCTTTTAGGCGCAATAATTTATGTGTTGTAACTCCTGGTTGGGCCCCGCGAGTGAGATTACATTCCCCTCCTGGATTTATCCATCCTCTTGGTTTGCAGGGCGGCATTTCTTCCTTTTTTTTTCTTTCTTTCTGTCCTTGCATGGACTCAGACTGATCTAATTCCTCTCCCAGAGGGAGCAGAGCCCCGGTGGGACAAGGGCTGGGAGAGGGCCGCCGGGGGCTGCAGCGGGACCCTGCTACTGAGGATTTGGGGGTGCTGCCCTGCTGCCATTGTCCCATCCCAGCCCCAGCGCTGACACCATCAGCCGGGGCCAAAAATCAAGTGTCTGGCTCCCTGAGCCGCCCTCCCACAAAGCAT
>NW_010127946.1:1336-4389 GCF_000699245.1 Pterocles gutturalis | reverse complement strand
GGCAGCACCCCCAGCGCCCGCGGGCACACTCCCTCCCTGCTGTCCCCCCCCATGCCACCCTCCCAGCAGCAATCTTGGGGAACGGGAGGTGAGCTGGGATGGATCCATCTGCAGTTCCTGGTCCCTCCTCTTTCCCAAAAGGCTGAGAGCAGGGACAGTGATGGGCTCATACAGGAGATCAGTGTGGTGCTGGGATACCACAGCCCCTGGGATCTGCTGGCCATCTGCTGGCATCCCCCAGCTGCAAAGGCAAGGACCAACACCTCCAACGTCTTCTGCAGTGGCCAACGTCTTCTGCAATGGCCAACGCCTTCTGCAATGAACAGCACCTTCTGCAATGGCCAACACCTTCTGCAATGAACAACACCTTCTGCAGTGGCCAACGTCTTCTGCAGTGGCCAACGTCTTCTGCAATGGCCAACGCCTTCTGCAATGAACAGCACCTTCTGCAATGGCCAACACCTTCTGCAATGAACAACACCTTCTGCAGTGGCCAACGTCTTCTGCAGTGGCCAACGTCTTCTGCAATGGCCAACGCCTTCTGCAATGAACAGCACCTTCTGCAATGGCCAACACCTTCTGCAATGAACAACACCTTCTGCAGTGGCCAACGTCTTCTGCAATGGCCAACGCCTTCTGCAATGAACAGCACCTTCTGCAATGGCCAACACCTTCTGCAATGGCCAACACCTTCTGCAATGAACAACACCTTCTGCAGTGGCCAACGTCTTCTGCAATGGCCAACGCCTTCTGCAATGAACAGCACCTTCTGCAATGGCCAACACCTTCTGCAATGGCCAACACCTTCTGCAATGAACACCTTCTGCAATGGCCAACACCTTCTGCAATAGGCAACATTATCTGCAATGGCCAATGCCTTCTGCAATGATCAACACCTTCTGCAATGGCCAGTGTCAATGGCCAACGTTATCTGCAATGACCAATGTCATCTGTAGTGGCCAATGCCTTCTGCAATGGCCCAAACCTTCTCCAACAGCCAGTGTGGTCTCCAATGGCCAACACCTTTTACACCGGCCAACACGGGTATACCTGCCCGGGGCCGTGCTGCTCCCCATCCCTCCTGGACATGGTCCTGGTCAGCTGCCTCCCAGAGCCTCCTGCTTTCCCCTATCTACAGCTCACGTTTCGGGACCCCTCCAGACACCTGGGAGCAGTTCCCAGCCCTTTCGGCTTGGCCGTGTTGGGTTGCAGCCGGGCACCCTCACCTCCTGTGCCGTGGGGGGTGCCGAGCCCTCCTCACCCTCCTGGGGTGGCACGTCATCGGGAGCCGGTGCAGAGCAGCGCTGGAAAAGATAAACTATAAAAAAAATCAAAGAGCAGCCTAACCCTGCAGCCCAGCAGGGACTGCAGCAAGCAGAGCAGCTTTCACTCAATTTGGGATTTTTTTCCTGGAGAAGGAGGGAGCCGCTGGGCACACAGACCTGCATCTTCCCCTTGGCCACACAGGGCGGTGTGGTGTCCCCACTGTCCCCAGGCTGGTGGTCCCCAACCCCAGCACCCACCTGGCTGTGTCCCTGTGTGCTGGGGACAACCTGCACCCAGGGCAGCCTCGGAACGCCCCGGGGGCCAAAACCCGGCAGGGATAGAGGTGAAGAGCCAAATTCAGGGAGATTGTGTGGGTGCAGCGCTCCGGTGTCTCCCTCTGGAGCAGATGCTGAGAACATGAAGACAGGTTGAGTCTTTAAAACCAAATCTGCCTCCCAGAAACCAGCCGTGATCCACCACACCAGCAGCAAACGGTCATTTTTTAATGCCCTGGGGAAAAGAGCACCCATGGGTGCAGCCATCATGGCTCAGCTTCCTCCATCCCACCCGGGGGGCGCTGCCAAAATCGTGGCCCCGGACCGGGCAGAGGCAGACCGGCCGTTTCCTATCAACAGCAATAAAATAATAACATTCATGCACAGAGGAAACCTCTTTCCATCCACCCTGTGCCCGCTCCCCCAGTTTCCCCGCACGCTGTGCCGGGCACGTTCCAGCACCATCCTGCACCCCCCCCTTTCCCTCTGCACATTTCTACGGCAACGTCGTTTACTTGGTTAAATAACTCATTTATCTTTTTATACTCTCTGCAGATCATAATACACCCACTCTGACAATACCGCACACCAAAGACCTAATTTTAGAAATGGTGTTTATAAGTAATCGGTTTGAAATATTGGAGCAGTCGTACGATGGGGTGTTGTTTTTTTTTTTTTTCTGAAATACTGACGTTTGCAAGAAAGCTGCTCATAAGGAAAATTCTGATTATAACAACTCATTTAGAATAAATCAGTTTGAAATGGTTTATATAACGGTATGTGCTGAACATGAGCATCCAAGTTTCTGTGTTTTTCCTTTCAGTAAGATGAGATTAAATGAAACCTCAAATGCAAGTGGTTTTGGGCACTTTTTTTTTTTTTTTTTTTTTTTTTTTTTTTTGCTAAGCAGACAAAATGCAGCCTCTCAGCAATTTTATGGCCAATTGGGCTGGAGGGGGGAAAAAAAAAGACAAAAATTACGGAGAACAGAATTACCACCCTTGCAGCCTGCTCTCCCAACACCCCCAAGCCCTCCCTTCTGGGAGGGAGGGGTCCCCTTGCACCCCGCTCCTCTGCCTTGCAAGGGCATCTCTGGCTCTTGGGCTTTGCTGGGGGCTCTGCAGCCCTTTTCCCCCCTCCCCACCCCAAAGACAACATCAACCCCCACAACAACCCCATCCCTGGGCAGAGCCCAAGCCAGGGACCCACAGCAGGGCTTGGACATCACTGCTGGAGCATCCTCCCCATCCCTGCCAGCGGATCTCACTGAGCATCCATCCCATGAAGCATCCATCCCATGGAGCATCCATCCCATGGAGCATCCACCCCATGGAGCATCCATCCCATGGAGCATCCACCCCATGGAGCGTCCATCCCACAGAGCATCCACCCCATGGAGCATCCATCCCATGGAGCATCCACCCCAGAGAACATCCATCCCATGGAGCATCCATCCCATGGAGCATCCACCCCATGGAGCATCCATCCCATGGAGCATCCACCCCATGGAGC
>NW_010127946.1:367-1305 GCF_000699245.1 Pterocles gutturalis | reverse complement strand
CCATGGGCCATCCATCCCACAGAGCATCCATCCCATGAAGCATCCATCCCACGGAGCATCCACCCCATGGAGCATCCACCCCATGGAGCATCCACCCCAGAGAACATCCATCCCATGGAGCATCCATCCCATGGAGCATCAGCATCCACCCCAGAGAGCATCCATCCCATGGAGCATCCCTCTCAGAAAGCATCCTCACCCCGCACTGGGGCCGGCCTCGAGCCACCCGCTGCCTGAGCCCTGGCAAACTCATCACAGGTCCCTGGCCCAGGTGCCGACGCTCTGCTCTGGAGCCACCCCACCACCAGTCACTTACCTGCCCCCATTTTTGGAGCCCCGATAAGGTTTTTCCCCGGATGAGCGGCAGAAGGGGCTCAGTGGAGGGGGAAGGGGCAGGTTCAGCTCACGCCGCACCCCCTGCCCTCGGTCCTCTCTGGCAACGCCGATTCCAGGGGCTGTGAATTCAATTTTAAAATCATAATAAATAAAGCAAGCGTGGGAGGGAGTGAGGGAGGGAGTGTGTAACGTGTCCAGGAAAAAAAGCCAAAGGATGCCCAAGGCAGCTCAGCAGAGATGGGGGGAGAGCCCAGGGCAGGGACCTCCGAAAACCCCAAATTTGGGCAAAATCGGCCAAGGCTGGGGTTTGTCTCACCCCTGAAGCAGAGCCTGGCCCCTGTTAACAACCCCTCCTGAGCACCCAGAAAGAAAGAAAACCGAGCAAAGGAAAGCTTTTAATTGTAATTCACTTTATTATTTTGTAAATGTGAATTTTACAAAGCGTTTTACAATTAATGATCACATTGGGGTTTGGTTTGGTTTGTTTTTTTTTTTTTTTCAAATGGATTTTTCATCATATGAAAACAGCTGTGAGCACAGTTCCAGCTCGGGGGGCTTCATCTTCTCCCTCTTTTTTTTTTTTTTTGGTTCTTTTATACACG
>NW_010127946.1:0-240 GCF_000699245.1 Pterocles gutturalis | reverse complement strand
TCAGTGGTACTGTGAGATTTCCTTACAGCACAGAAAGTATTTTTAACAGTCATGAATTACAGTACTACTTCATACCCTATGTAGACGCTTTTAAAAACAACCTTGTACTTTAAGTCCTTTTTTTTCCCAAACATTCTGTCCAAAGGATTAATGTTCTATTTGAATCAAGTGCCATCCAAATGTTCAAGTCAAAAATATTTATACACTTATACTCAGTTGTTATTTATTTATTTAATTTAT
>NW_010127945.1:35963-46741 GCF_000699245.1 Pterocles gutturalis | reverse complement strand
TGAGGCTTTGAGCAACCTGGTCTAGTAGACGGTGTCCCTGAGCATGGCAGGGGGGTTGGAACTCGATGATCTTTAAGGTCCTTTCCAACCCTAGCCATTCTATATTTCTATGATTCTATGATTCATCTCACTTTAACTCATTCTCCCCCTTCTCAACTCCTTCTACCCAAAGATATCACTTGAATTGATCTCTCCTACTTTCATTTCTGCTCAGTCTTGGTGAGATTGAGCAAGAAGATCATTTTTCCAAGCCTTGTCCCCAGTTCTGGAGCTGGCTGGATGGTGACTGAATATTGCAATGGTAGATGGATCCTCAGCGACTCTAGATGAGGTTTACTTGACTCTCAAAGGCAAATAAAGTCTGCTTTACTCCTGAACTTAAGACCCATGAATTCAGGCCCAGATGTTTTCCTTATTTCTTATGTTTTGATGTTATTGTTCTTAAAAATGACTTACAAAAATTAGGTTAAAAAAGAAAAGCATTTATAAAATACTCCTTAAGAGCAAAAAATGAAAAGGACTAGCCAGATTAACATCTCTGTCAACTCACTATGTCAGCCACAGAGAAAATGTGCTGCATAGAAACAGTTACCTCCCTGCTGCTCAGTCCATGTGCCATCATGTAGGTTCTCCTCTCTCGCTCATGCCTTCACTCTTCAGGCTGCTATGGGACTGGCATTAGTGTGATGCAATAATCGGGAATGGCCAGGTCCGTGGAGCTTGGAAGTCTATCTTTCCAGACTGTGTCAGCTCATTTTCATCTGTTCATCTGCCATTTTTGGAAGGGATTATTTAAGTTTAATTAAAAGACTACAAAGAAGCAATTGTCTTCCATGGTTTAGGGCCAAATTCACACCATGTTTATACATTTTTTATTACTGCACTCTTAAATTCATGGTAACATGACAAAGTGAATTGCTTTTAAGCATTTTTGGATCCAGTGACGCTAATGCCGTTGCTACTTATATTCTTTGCAAACGAGAAATAAGGACCAGTGATCATGTAGAACAGACCATTTTTAGGAAAATATTAGTACCTCATTAGAAACCACTTTGTGCTGTAGAGTATTAGAACATTCTTGCTCCCCATCCAGATTAGGCAATCATAGAGTTAATTGCTTATTGGCTATAAGAGCTATTTCATTAGCTCTGAAGTCAACTCATCAGTTGCAGTAATGATGACAGTGGAAATCACTGATGAAAAAAATACTACATCATCATTTTAAAAAATCAAAACAAATCAAAGCATCAAAATACAATCTCTCTGCATTCTAGCAGCAGCTATGCAGCTCATGTCTAAATACTGTGAAGTACTGAGGTACACTAGTATCAGTCATAACACCTAACAATAAAGGGACATCCTGAGACAGAAGCGAGAGGCCACTGTTCCAAGAAATAATGTCAAGAAATAAGGAGAAACACTTTACTGATATTACAAATTATATATTTTGTCATAAAGTGGTTTGAAAAAAAATAAAGAAAACAAGAGTTCATGTTACCTCATTAAAGAACTAACAGAATTTTATGCTCAGTGAGGACTAGGGCAAATATTGACTATATGTACAACTGAACAGTTAGTAAAATTCAAGAGGTGTCTCTCAGACTTGGTCCTAAACCCAGAAGTCGACATGGGTATAGCTGTCCTATTCCTGAAGTTTGACCATCACTGTTACAGACACCAAGAAAAGAAATTGCATGTTATTCACTGTAATTCCAGATGAGCTATAGATTTAATGTTTGTATACTTTACATACAATACATAAATGTTATCAGTGACTACTGGGATTTAAGGGTAAACTGAGCACTCTGCAACAACAAAGCCCCAAATAATCATTTGTATTCTAGTTGCGTAGAACCTGAAGCACAAAGTTGATTCACATTTGCTCATTGATTCTGCTATAATGCATAAAAACAAGCCAGTCAAAAATAGCAGAAATATTTTATTTCACAGCTTTTTGCTTTAACTAGCAAATTAAACAAAAATAGCAAAGCCAATTTCCGTATTTTTAATGTCTGTGATCCTTTCAAATTTTTGAAGTAATTGATCATGCCTTCACTTCCTTGAGTTAAAGATTATTTTTGTCCTTGACGAATGCAGTTAATGTTGCCAATTATTTATTTTCAGGCATGCCTGAAGCATTTTAATGGGAAAAATTCATCCCGGTGACATTTTTAAGTAGCGGATTAATGCATTCTTAGTGTAAAACTATTCTATATATAGATTAAAGAAGCTGTGAAGTTGTTAATATTGACAAATATTTAAGACATTTACTTCAATCTAAGGCATTAAAGCTAACAATTTAAGAGAAAAGATTAACGAGATAAATTTTATTCTCTTAAAATTCTCAACAAATTATCCACACATCAATAAATCATGTGAGGCATTTGTTGAAAAAATAAAAATAACATAGAGAGATCTATTTTTTAATATATTAATACTTAAAAGACTTTTAAATTAATTCATTTGGGGGACTAAGTAAATTTCAGGTGATAACTCAGGTTTTTCAATGCAAAAACTAGGATTGGATTAATCTGAAAATATAAAAATTAAACTTTTCAGTTTGTTGGGTTTTTTTTAAGTTAGCTGAATTAATTTATTGGCAGCAGTGTTCTCCTAGCATAGAACCTGATTTTGATAAATTGACATTTTCTGAAAAAGGTGTTCTGAGAAATTGTTCCTCATAAACTCAAAAGCCAATGTTTAAAAGAGTAAGGACTAGAGTTTGCCATTCATGATCCTTAAGGATAATTAATTCCCAGCAATGACTAAATACAGCAGCAACTTTATTCCAGTGGGTCTCAGTTAGTTGAGTAAACTCTCATAATATTTACCTTTACAAAAGTGTTACTTGTTCCTAGACACAGTTCAAAGTAGTTAATGGAATGAAAGTTGCCTCCAGAGCGAGAAAATGTACCAGAATTCGTACAATACTGAGAGAAAAAATAATACTTTTTACAACAGAACTAGCATAAATTTCTGTATTTTCTTAGTATGGTATGAGCTATTTTACAACAGGAGAGTGTTAGTATAGCTTTTCTGGGTAACCACGGTATGAGTTAACAACCTATGTCACCAAGAACATACAGTGATAGGAAATCTAAACACCTGTAGTTAATTCATATGAGTCCAGCCTAAAACTTCTGGAACATCCCGAAAAATATCTGAAGCATCCATAAAAGTTTCAATAATTAATATACAAGCAATCTGAATTTTATATTAACATTTCTATTTGCAATTTACCAATTCACTTAACTGTGAAACAAACATTATCTGTGAATTAGGCATTCCAAAGCCCAGTCTAAATTTTTCATCTCTTTTCCACATAATGTTAATCTTTCTCGAAATTTGAAATCATAGAATCAAATCATAGAATCATAGAATGGCCTGGGTTGGAAAGGACATCAAAGATCATCTAGTTTCAACCCCATGCTGTGAGCAGGGTTCCAAACCACTAGACCGGGTTGCTCAAAGCCTCATCCAGCCTGGCATTGCATGCCTCCAGGGATGGGGCATCCACAACTTCCCTGGGCAACCTGTTCCAGTGCCTCACCACCCTCACAGTGAAAAAAATTCTGCCTAATATCCAACCTATATCTTCCCTCTCTTAGTTTAAAACCATTCCCCCTCGTTCTGTCACTATCAACCCATATAAACAGTCGCTCCCTCTCCTGTTCATAAGCACCCTTCAAGAACTGGAAGGCTGCAATGAGATCTCCCCGGAACCTTCTCTTCTCCAAGCTAAACAAGCCCAGTTCCCTCAACCTTTCTTCATAGGAGAGGTGTTCCAGCCCTCTGATCATCTTTGTGGCCCTCCTCTGGACTCATTCCAAGAGCTCCATGACTTTCTTGTGCTGGGAGCCCCAGGCCTGGACACAGTACTCCAGATGGGGCCTCACAAGAGCACAGTAGAGGGGAACAATCACCTCCCTCTCCCTGCTGGCCACCCCTTTTTTAATGCAGCCCAGGACATAGTTGGCCCTCCGGGCTGCAAGTGCACACTGCTGGCTCATGTCCAGCTTCTCATCCACCAGGACCCCCAAGTCCTTCTCAACGGGGCTGCTCTCAAGGAGTTCTTCTCCCACTCTACACAAGTACCTGGGATTGCCCTGGCCCAAGTGCAACAGCTTGCACTCGGCCTTGTTGAACCTCATTAGGTTCTCCTGGGCCCACTTCTCCAGCCTGTCCAGGTCCCTCTGGATGGCATCCCTTCCCTCTATTGTATCAACTTCACCACTCAGCTTGGTGTCATCTGCAAATTTGCTGAGGGTGCACTCAATTCCCTCACCTATGTTGTTGAAAAAAATGTTGAAGAGCAGCAGTCCCAAGACAGACCCTTGAGGGACAACACCTGTGACCAGACTCCACCCAGACATAGAACCATTGACCACAACCCTTTGGTTGCGACCAGCCAACCAAATCTTTATCCATTGAATAGTCCATTCTTCAAATCCATACCTCTCCAATTTAGATAGAAGGATGTGGTGAGGGACCATGTCAAAGACTTTGCACAAGTCCAGGCAGATTACATCCCTAGCCCTTCCTTTGTCCACCGATGCCTTCACTCCATCACAGAAGGCCACCAGACTGGTCAGGCAAGATCTGCCTTTGGTGAAGCCATGTTGGCTGTCTCGAATCACCTCTTGGTCTCATGTGTGTCTTTAACATGGCTTCGAGGAAGATCTGCTCCATGATCTTCCCAGGCACAGAGGTGAGGCTCACTGGCCTGTAGTTCCCCGGGTCTTCTTTTGTCCCTTTCCTAAAAATGGGAGTAATGTTTCCCTTTTTCCACTCACTGGGGACTTCACCCAACATCCATGATTTTTAAAATATGATGGAGAGTGGCTGGGCAACCAGTACAGATGAAGAACAACAAAAATACTGAGGTGATGTCAAGGGATGAACTGGTACTTTTCTATATTACAGTATGCATATGATAGACTTTCTGCACACTTGTTCAAGGAGCAGGTGGCTAACTCACAGAAATCCTTTGAAACTGTTATGGTCCATCTTGAGTAAAAAGGAAGATTCTCTTACCTAAAAAGTTGTCTTCAGGTAAAACTCCACCAGCTCACTACCAATATTTTCTATTAAAGACTAAACATACTTCAAAGTCTCTTTTTAAACAGGTAACAAGGGAAACACCATCACCACTATCCCCAACCTCCAAAATACAAGCCAAAAAACATTTTTTTTTCTTCAACTAATTTATCTTCCAGGAAAAGTCCCCCTTGACTCCCCAGATTCATGGAGACCTACACAAGAACAGTGACAATGCGGGGACAGGTGGGGGAGAAATAAGATTTTTATCTTTTTTTCTTTGGCTGGTTGATTGGGAAAGATTTCAAGCATGCTGAAGGTGTAATGTTTTAGAGGAATATGATAACAGTGGAAACTGCAGGACAGGCAAGGGATCTTTACATACTGAGTCATCCCCACATTCCTGTGCTATTAACCATCACACCAGGTATTCACTTAAGATGCTTTAACTGATTTGCTTTCTTAGGACACAGGCAACAAGGAACTGCCATGTGAAGCAGTAATTTTTGTCCTTCATATTCTAAGATGTTATCATAGTTTCCTAATCATTAATGTAGATGAAGTTAAAATATGTCTCTCTTCAGATATGAATAAATGTAAAAAATTAAATGTTTACAGCATTGTATAAACTAGTCATAGTACCTGTCAGACTTTACTCCTAAATTAATTATGATCTTCTTGATTTAGTACTCTTCCACTCACTCACTCTCATTTCTCTCTTGTATGTGTGTGTGTCTCTCTCAAACACACAAATATACCACAAACAGCACACTTGGTCTGATTCCTAAAGTTTGTTCTAATTTTAGGTATTTCAGATAAGGAAAAACAAAAAATTTTTAAAAGGCAGAGAGTTAAGTGGAATACATTAACTGATAGTGTCAGCTTTATGGTGGTCACTTTTAAGAGGGGACAGACTTCTTTGGTCTCCAAGAATATTGTTTATCATAACTAAAAACTTTCCTAGCAAAGCATCCCAGACCAATGCCTTTATTTCAGTTTACATCAGTGGCTGATTTGGCTTGCAGATTCCATATGGTCAAATTTAGGACAAAACATGCATTTTCATGGCATGTGTTGTTTGTATGTGAACCACACTGGACATGATCATAAAAATTATTGTTGGCTGGCTATGAAATATTTTTGTTACTGTATTTTAACTGCATTCTTCTATTTAGACACTCTGTCTAAATGCATGTCTCTATGGTTTGCTTACATTTTGCTGTTGCTCAGCTGGTCAAAGCAATATGATGTATGTTTCCATGGGCGCCAGCACCTGGCACATCAGTCTGAGCTCAATGGACTTTTAGAATTAATTTAGATGCATCTACGTTATAAACTCACTTTGTAGATAAGTCAGGTGCCAGCTGTTTTAACCAACAAGATACATTCACTGACATTTTGAAATAAAACTTGCTGTCAGTTACTGCCTCTGTGTTATTGAATGATAATTTGTGCCATAGAGTAGATTTTCTTCACAAACTAAGTGTGACAGCAAGAATTCTCAGGATATAACCCTCTTCTTTCATTTGGAAATAAACCACTGCATTCAGCATTCAACTTTCCGTTATGTCTTTGTTCAAAAAGTAAAAGGAGTAGATACACTGGACACAGGCCTTCTGGCTTTTACCAGGGAGTCCAGGACTCAGGTTAAGAAATTGAGGTGACTTCAGAAACTTAGTTTTCTATAGAGGCTTAAAAGACTTCATGCATTTTAAAGTACTTTGACATTTTTAAACAGTCTCAGGGTTTTGAAGATCTGTGAGTCCTTTAGGACAGGCTTCAAAACTAGTTTGCATTGGTTTGAAATAAGAAAGCTACTTAAGGAATCTAAGATGTTCTAAGCTCCTAGTGTAAATGTCTTATAATCTTATGTCTGTTACACAGGCTTTGGTCTGTGTTTATAGTGTAAATACAATTGCAAATCTCTGGAAAAGATGCTCTCTCTGACTTTGAAAGCAAGAGGGACTGGACTTAAGGCTCTGAAGAAGTACAGCTCCATCTCCTACTTGGAAAGTCTTGTCATACTATTACCTAATGCAGGAGTATTTTGCTTTCCTAAGGATAAAAGCAAGTCTCTGCTGACAGAACTGAACAGATAACTGCCACTCTGTGTCATAAACCTTGACACCTTAATCTAAAAATTTCTAGATAGACTGCCTGTTTTGCTGCTAGTTAGTTTCTCTTGTTTTGGCAATGCACGAGTTTCCTAGAAAGTAATACTTTTCCCTGCCTACCCAGTGGTTTTCCATACACATTACCCAGGCCAGTTGAAGTTTTAGAAGCCACTTATGGCAAACAAGGTTATAGGTCTGAGTCCAGATATGAACTCTGTCCGTATTTGGAAAACAGGAAACACAGTAACCGCATGGATCTAGATCAGCTCAAGAGAAATATGTTGCACTGCATTTCAGAAAACCACATGTATCCTTGAAGGGCTGTCAACAAACATCAACAGAAGAGCAGCCTGGGCCTACCTTAAGACATGGGCTGCTGTTATCTCCATCTCAGAAGATCCCTGGGTTTTCTATTCTGTTGCCCACAGCATGAACAAAGCGATGTCATGGCTTGTCACTACTTTCATAGTACATAGTTCAGTGATGAGGACCTTATGTCGGAAAAAGGCATCACTCAAAACAGGTGTGGAAAATGGCTACAAGTACAAAGGACAGAAGATAAAGACATCGCAATACAGAGACTGCTCAGTCTTGGGATGTCCGCAAATTTTATTCTCTCAGTAGGGCTGAGATCAACCAGGTGAAGCTCGCATCTGACTCTTTCCAAAGCATTTTCTTAATGGTACTTTTAAGAGGACCATTTGGTAAACATACCTCCTTGTTCTGCCTATGGTCTTTGTTACCTGTTATTGGTAGATAATGGAAAGGCAAATCTAAGCCTAGATTATGCTTTGTGATTCTGAAATTAGAAACAGTGACTTAGATCACATTTGAAGAAAGTGGGATTTTTAAGATCAATTACAGAACATTAGTGAGGGAAACAAGGTCAGACTGCAGCAAGGAATATTGGAAGAATGACTTTACAAAAATCTATTTAATGAAGCTTTCTTATTATTATAAAAAGTTTAAGGTACATTCAGAGATGCCTAAGATTACATGACATATTTATATCTTACTTTCAGTGAGAAACTTTCCTGTAATTTCATCCCCCTCTCCTTATCTGGTAAAACAAGCAGAAGCCTCCTGAATGAAGGAGATCTTTGACAGATTTCTGTAGCCAACAGAAGTCTAATTTCTATAGCATATTTCAGAGATTAAATATTATTATCAGATCTTCTTTACAAAATAGTTGCTCCAAAGACACTTACGGAAAGCTTCACAGAATCACACAGAAACACAGAATTCTTGAGCTTGATAAGTTACTGTCATTTAATCATGGAATTGTAGAATAATTTAGGTTGAAAAAGACCTCTGGAAGTGCTCTGGCCTAGAGCAAGACCAACTTGGATGTTGGATTTAACTAGAGAGTTAGATCAGGTTGTTCAGGACCTCATCCAGCAGAATTTTGAGCCTCTCCAAAGGAGATAATAAAAGCTGTTATTATATTTCCTAAGGCTGTCAGTCAGCTTCCTCTACGGTTCCAGAAAGCCCACTCAGTGAAGCTCCTTAGGTTTGAAGGATTTGGATGGTGCTTTGGAAGCATTTATTTCAAGCATGGACACATTCATACAAATTATTTGGTGCCAGGTGCACATATAGGGCCTAGGCTACAAGCTGTCTGAAAGCCATTTAAGTATGGATGAATAGCACTGGAGCTGCCAAACCTTGCCAGTGTGATGTTAACCAAAGTAAGTGGCTCCTAGCCAGCTCAGGATGAGAGCAGAGCTGTCTTGTGCCTATCCATAAAACAGACTTTATAGACTGGATATCCCTAGTATGGCATATCTTATTTACCTAAGGAGCCTGAAAGAACCATCTGGTTTGATTTGATTCTCATAGTTATTGTGATGAGAAACTCATTCAGGCAATTCTTCTGCAGCTGCAAAAAAGTGGTGAGACAGGCTGTATTTGGGAGAGAAAAAAAGATCTCAAATGCTGCTAAATATGTTTCAGGGTAATGGCCTCAATAGCACATCTGATGAGTATTTAGAATAAGTGAATGCTGAATGTGAATCAGTGATAACACAGACAAAGGTTATCAGCATGTACTACACATCCAATGTTGATCTCACTGCAACTAATTTAAGTGAAAAATTGTCTCCATCAGCAAATGCTTTTACATAGCATCAAAGCCTGTTTCTTTGTTGCTCCTCTTCTTTTTAATGGGAAACTTTGACCTGTCCAAACAAGTTAGGGATCTTCATTTCTTTTAATTAATTAGAGTTTCCCATGATTGCAGCCTGAATTTGGTAGAAATTTTTATTGATGTTTTGATAAATGGTATTTTTTTTTTCACCTTCTCGGCTTATTTTTATAAAAATGTAAGTATTGTAATAAAAATATGATCCAAATCACTTTCACTATATTGAGATGTACAACTGATTCTATTTTTTATTCTAAGATTACTCAAATACCATTTAAATGAATGCAAATACTCATCGGATTTTGAATGTATGTTGTCATTGCTATTAGAAGGTACTGGTACCAACGTTAGCTTCTGAGATACAACAAGAATGCTTTGAAAAGTTGACAGCAGGTCAGATACCACACATTGGTAGGGTCAGTGTCTGACTTTGCACAGACATTGAAGAAAAGAAAAATAGAGGCGAAGTTCTGCCAGTAGGTTCTTGATCACAAATAAAAATGATGGGCCACCTTAGACATTTATCTAAAAATATTAACAAGTACAAGATGTGCAAAATAAGGACAATAATTAGAACACAGGGTAACCATATTGCGCTTGAAAGAGACCTGGGGCAAATTGTTTGGGCAAACATTATGGAAACGAAAAAACAATTCTGAAGGTCACCAGCACTGAACAGTGTGAACACAAAGCTGCACTTTGTGTTTTACCCTGCCCAAGACACATTGCAGAACTGGTTAATTGACTACAGTCAATGCTACAGGATTGCCTACAGAAGGATTATGGCAAAAAGTGCAGTAAGTAACTTTGCTGAGCAGAAGTACAACCAGACAGTCCAGTTTCTTTCCAGATTACCACAGGTTATGATTTCAACTCGTTTGTAAATAATGGCAAAAGAATGTTTATTAGAAATGAAAGTCTGGCAGAATTTTCTGAAGAAAAACAAAAAATATGAATAGAGGACCATCAACAAAATTATTATAAGGCATGCACAAATTCTAGATATCATACATAAAAAATGCGGCATCACTGTAATTCTTCAGATTAATCTGACATTTAATTTGCAAAAGAACATACACTCTCATAAGAAAAAATTATTTAAAATTAATTTTTCAGTATCTAACTCTTCAATACCTTTGTTTATGCATTATCTATTCAATACATGGAGATGAGCTCTGCATTAAGAGACTGATTATTTTATAGTATTGTAAACTCATATTCTATTTTAATAACATTCACTGGAAGAAGGAACCCTTCGTTAAGGTTTACTTGCCTTTGCCTTAATTTGAAAGAAAACATACACAGACAATGAGGTGTACAATAGCAATGCATACTCTTAAGTACAACTTATGAAGCTAACATACCATCAGCCAAAACTATAAAATTATCATTTGGCACATAAATTAATCCACTAGAAATTGTAGACCAGGGAGGAGAATTAGCAGTATGATGTTGTGATTGCTGGCCAACAATGACGCACGTGA
>NW_010127945.1:14867-35948 GCF_000699245.1 Pterocles gutturalis | reverse complement strand
GAAAAACAACTCGCCTTGCTCTTGAAGATACATGGAAAATCCCTTGGATAACCAGACCACACAACAGTGAGAATGGTACAGCTCTTTTGGGAGGACTTATGACTGATTATTTGAAGAATTATGATTCTGGCAGAAAAGAAATGTGTCTTACAGTCTGCAATACTGTAGCTCCCTTGCATTCACAGCAGATACAGGGAGGGGAGCAGGTTTTATAGAGAGCAAGGAAAGAGGTGAACAGGGCAAATGGGAAGAGGGATTTAAATACAGGCAGATACCCGAGTCAGCTAAATACTTGCCTGACAAGAAGAAAAATAACTGAAGTTTCCTCCATATTTCCATACTTCTGTGTCAATTTTGCCCACTTTCATAATTTTTCCCTATAGCAAGTTTCAGAAGTCCTGCATAAGGAACAGACATCACACGTATTTGCCTGGTGACTTTGTATCTTTCACTGGTGCTCTGCCTGCTCCGGAAATATTACCAAATCATTAACCACCTATATGGTTCCTTACAACAAAAGTTACACATTTCTAGTACTGCTTGCTAGTATAGCCCATAGGAACTCGAGAGACAGTGGCTGCTCTGTAGTTATACCACCTCTCTCCAAATTTCTAGATCGCAAATAAGAGCCAATTTTGAAAGATTTACAATAAGATTTACAAAGCAGAGCTAAGTAGCAGAGCAATAGTTATCCAGACTTATATCAGAGCCTACAAACTGTAGAGCTACTAAAACTCTGTCAGTTCCTGACATGCAAGTTATATTCTTTTGCATAAAATTAACGCATCCAACTTATTTTCATAACAGCCCACAGCTTTTCTCTACCTGAAGCTTATATATCTTTAGAAGCCAAAATAGTTGTACACCTCAAAAGCAAAAGCAGTAAAACTTCTATTTATTTCCAGATGTGAGAGGAAGGTCTCACGTCTTTCAAAACAACTGCACTTAATTACTAATGTAATTTCAATATGATACAAAAATGTAACTAAATCACCAAATGTTGCATTTTCAAATGTACACTTCCATGGAGAGGCACAAATTAGATTTATTTGGAGCAATATATATACAAAATTATTTAATCTCAAATCAGAGCTAGGATGAAATATATACTTTAAAAATTAAATATAAAATAGCAAAAATATAAATATTTAAGGATCTAATATTTCTGATAACTCCTCATGAAGAAATTCCCTTTCTTAAAGGAAAATATTTCCCAGCCATTTTGTCAATGAGTTATCTCTACAGAGCTGAGTATTAGCATTCCTACATTAGTTTGTTTGGGTTTGGATACACTGAAATGTTAAGTATGACTAGCCTAAAAGTCCAATATAATATAATGCTGGCCCACAGTACACAGAAGAGTAATATTAAAGTGGATTGAATCTGAGCCCCTGAGCGCTAGTGATGGTGATTTTTTCTGGTCTATGAAAATAACAAATATTTAACATTTCTAATCAGGAAATAATTTAACAAATACAGAATACGACTGTAATATTCTCATGTATCACTTAAATATCACATGACAACCTAAATTAGAATTAATTCTCAGCGCTTTTTCTTTAAAGCATTTTTTAACTGATTGGGAAAAGATTTTTGTTCTTTTTTTTTTGTGAAGGCATCATGCCATCCAGAGGCCAACTGAGCTCATTACAAGGTTTGGTTGCTAGGGTTACAAAAAAGCCACCCATCTTCTGGTCAACATAAGATTTGGTCCCTATTTCATCAATAAGAAATATATTTTTTCCTATAAGAAGACCTGACTTTCGACTGAAATAATAATTGTCTTCCATGGCTCTCAACATCTTCGAAGTTCTCTATACAACAGGACTGTTCAGGAAGGTCACAAACAGGGAGCTTGAGACTAATCCAAGAAGAGCACATTAGCAGAATAGAAGCTAGGCATTAGACAACTTTAATAAATCAAAGCATTTAGCTTCCTAAAATTCCCAGTTCCCTCACCTACTTTCTGTCCAGTGAATCACAGCGATTGAATGTTATAAAACAAAAATTAAAAAAAATCTTATAAATGCTGACAAGATTTATGTTGCTTTACATGGCAAAAAAATATTTGGTTGCGCATTATATAATTATTTTTCATATAAAAAAGAAAAAGTGCATTATGACAAAGGTACATTAAAATATTAAACAAATATTTCAAACATCAGTGCAAATAACTCAGGAACTGAAAATAATGAATACTAAATGGGAAAATAAGAATAAAAATAATTCAATATTTTACTTCTCAGAATGACAATATTAGATTTGGATAACTTTGTTTATGAACCCTAAGTAAAGATTAAAAACTTGACCTCTGTGATTAATTAGCTATGTTCCCGAAATTGGAAAAGTCATCCCCAAAGATTTTTTTAAGATGTGAGAGAACTTGACAGAAAAAGTTATGACCATGCACCAGTCAACTCCTACTCACACACTTCTTGGGAATCATCAGGTTGATTAACTATAGATTATGAAGTAGGCAACAATTAGCAATATAAGCATAGAATAAACCAGTAAGCAGAGGCTCAGCTGGAATTCTTAGACATGACGTGTACCTTTAGATGCTCCAGTTTCTGAAGAGGAAAGTCTTTCCTCATGAGGACAGGCTGAGAGTTGGGGTTGTTCAGCCTGGAGAAAAGAAGGCTCTGGGGAGACCTTATAGCAGCCTTCCAGTACCTAAAGGTACTGGTACTACAGGAGGGATGGAGAAACACTCTTATCAGAGAGTGTAGTGAGAGGACAAGGGGTAATAGGTATAAACTGAAAGAGAGTAGATTTAGATTAGACATTAGGAGTAAATTTTTTTTACTTTGAGGGTGGTTAGACACTGGAACAGACTGCCCAGGGAAGCTGTGGATGCCCCATTCCTGGTCTAGTGGAAGGTGTCCCTGGGCGTGGCAGGGGGGTTGGAACTCGGTGATCTTTAAGGTCCTAACTAACCCTAACTATTTTATGATTCTATGATTCTGTGATTCCTTGGAGTCAATAAGGGTACATTTAAGCTGAGAGCTAAGCTCGAGTCAAAGCTGTCTACATGCTGCATTTAATGCCCACATGGGCAGCAGCATCATCACAGACTCCAGAAGCTTGTACACAGAGTACAGATGTTTTTTCACAAAGTCAGGTTAAAATCAGCAGTGTGCATAGTTCATGACCATTAGTTTGCTTAAGCCTTCCTGGTTTTTACTTCATAAGATGGATGTAGCTAGTCAAGTTTGTTTACTCAAGGGCTCATAGGAAACAACACATTTTGGGAACACCCTTTGAAATATTTCTCAAATTTGCTGTTTGGACTCATTGGTTGCAAGCTGCAAAAAAAGTTTGGAGAGAGGTCCAGTTTTGCTATCCTGGCTTGTGTGAATCTTCAGACACTCTGTTCTACTTCTGCAGAAAGTTGTAGTGAAAAGGTGGCTTTGAGAGTAACACGATTGTTTCTGTTAGAATAACATAAAGATTAAGTGTTTACTGAGAGTTGCCAGATAGCATACTGTTTCTCTATGCTACAGGAGCCCATAGTATTTATTTCTTCTTGAACAAGATGGGGATACTCATGTAACCATAAGCCATTACGGATTTTACAACCTCTTTTCTCTACAATATCTGAAGTTCTCCACTCTCTAGTATAGCAAGTTTTAAGCAGTGATGTCAAAGGAATCTAGATCACTTACTTACATTAAGGTTGAAGTTTTCAAGACAGAAATATATTTTTTAAAATGTGCAGATTTGAAGACAGAAAATATTTTATCTGTTTTGAGTAGGTAGCACTTATCTTGATAGGAAATCTATAGAGACTATGCTACATGGTTCATTATGCTGTAACAAATTCATGGGCAAACACAAAAAGAAAAATTGATTATGGACAGATTATTGCAAACTATGTTCAGTCATTGCATTTTTTCCTGGTATGTTATTCCATGAACTGAAAGACTGTATTGTGAAAATATCACTGAGTTCAGCATAATTTTAGAACTTAATTAAACTGATCTCCTTTAACTAAAACAAAATTAGGATTCAAGATCTGTTATGTTAGATTTATAACACCACTGATAATTAACCTCAATCAAGCATGATGTGTTGTAATTCAAGTACTAGGTTAACACTATAGTTGTTTTAGTTAAAGTCTAGAAAACATTTACACCATTCACCAAATAACAAAATTCATATTGTAAAAATTCCACATTGTCCTTTTCTCTCTGAATATAATCAGTGGTTTTTCTATAATTCATTAGTATTCTTGCTGTCCCGTATTGTATTCTTGTCAACTTCCCTGTGTGAGAATAAGAAAGCTAATGCTTAAAAAAAACCCATGTTCCTTTGCTAAAGAAAGTTCACCCTCTATAAAGATTCCATGTGAAAAAAAAAATCCAAAGGAATATTGTTATGAGATTATTTTAATAAAAAAGTGGGATTTAAATGTGCAAGTACCTTAGAAGGGCAAGAATGTGTTTCTGTGTTTAGTAATCTCTGGCTTACAGTAGCTACTAAATTCAAACCATATTTGCTTCAGTACTCCTTCCTCAGCCTTGCTTCTGCAAAGATTTATTCACCCACTTAGTTGTATACAAGTAATCATACAAAAGCAGATTTCAATTGAATTATTCATTACATATAAGGTTAAGGGTCTGGCTATCTATTTGAAAGGACTGTTGTGGTTTCACCCAGCTGGCACAAGCAACACACAGCCGCTTGCTCACTTCTCTGGTGGGATGGGGGAGAGACTCAGAAGAGCAAATGTGAGAAAACTTGTGTGTTAAGGTCAAGACAGCTTAATACGTAAAGCAAAAGCTGTGCGCATAAGCAAAGTAAAACAAGCAATCCATTCACTACTTCCCATTGTCAGGCAGGTGTTCAGCCACCTCCAGGAAAGCAGGGCTCCATCATGTGTAATGGTTACTTGGGAAAACAAAAGCCATAACTTGAAATGCCCCGCATCTTTCTTCTTCCGCCCAGCTTTATAAACTGAGCATGATGTCATACAGTATGGAATGTCCCTTTGGCCAGTTTGGGTCAGCTGTGCCAACTGTGTCCCCTCTTCTCCACAAGAAGCTGGGAAGGCAGGGGCAGTATGAGAAGCTGAAAAAGTCCTTGTCTTAGTGTAAGCATTGCTTGGCAACAACTAAAACATGTGTTACCAACATTATTCTCAGTACAAATCCAAAACATAGCCTCATCCTAGCATTAGGAAGAAAATTAACTCTATTGCAGCCAGAACCAGAAAAAATAAAAATGTTAAAAAGCATATCAATGGGCAGTAGAACAAAAGCACTCTGGATTTCAAATGACCATGTCTACAAACTTTACTATTTGGGGTTTCATCTGGACTCTGTTTCCCACTCCACAATGTGCATTTCAGTTCTCAGGCTGGTCAAATGGGTGAACCACAGGACTTTCTAAATCTGGACAAGAACAAGGCACGGGAAACTTGAGGACTGAGAAGAAAACATCAACAGGAGCATTCTTAGGCATGGACTACAGTTATTCTCAAAAATGGTTGTGAAGGATAATAGGGCAAACTGTGTGGTATGCAACATGCATTACAAAAACTGAATCCGAATGCATTCTGTGTCAGCCTGTACCTCCTATACACTATTGCAAATGATGTATCAGTCTTCTTTTTTTTTTTAATGTGTTTTTTTTTCCCTATGCCTAATTGTACCGTTGATTACTTTAAGTAATATTAAGAAAACTGGAAGCTTTTTTATATGTGAGAGCTGAGCTGCTTCCAATTATGCAGAGAATGTCAGTTTTCTTTAGCAGGGTAATCAGTCTATAATGTTGCACTGAAATGTTGACTTCAATTGCAATAAGTTGCAGCTAATTAACTTGAAGCAGTATGAAAGTCCATGCTGAAGAGTCATTCGAACTGAGTGAAAAAGTAAACTCGGTTGAAAATCAAAAGTTAAAAATAGTCTTTTTGTCCTATGTTTTGACTTGCTCCAAAAATCTCTTAGGAAATAACTCTTGTATGCTTTATTACCTTCTTTTATTATTTTTTTTCTGCCTCTCCTCAGTCTCTCACTTTCTATAATTTTTGATCAGGTCAATTGTGCTTAAGACATTTTAATTGTTAATTTGAATTAGTTAGAGTAGGTCAAATGGAAATCTGTCAGTGAATCCCTGAATGTCACAGCACTTCAGCTTCTATCTCATGTTTCCCATCTCTTCTATGAGCCAATAATTACATTTGAAATGTATTTTCTCCGATGCATCTGTCTCCCCTTTGGTTGATGTAAATCCTACATCATGGCATTTCCATCAGGTAACCTCATCTTCTGAGGAAAAGTAACATGCAAATTGACATCTGTGAATTTATCTCACCATTAGTAGAAAAAGTCCAACAAATTAAGTAAAGGTGAAAAACATTTTTCTATAAATTAAAATATATATATATATATTCGGCTTTGTATGTTTATGTGAACAATGGACATTTCAATATTTTTCAATTGTATTTTTGGAATTTTGTGGGCAATAACAAATTGCAATACTGATTCAGGACAAAACTAAGTGCTGAAAAGTTTGAATTTGTTTCAGACTAAAAATCCAATTTTTTAATCAGATTAATTCATAAGAGATAGTCCAACTTTCCCTTTTTCCATAAAATAATATTTGCCTTCTAACTATGAGCTGACAAAGCCAGTCCTAATTTAGTCTAACAACTCATTTCTATGGGACAAAATGTTTTCCTGTCTTATTGGCTTTCACTATTCAGTAGACTTGAACTTATTTCAAGATTAATTTAAAGGATGCAATTTGTTTGGAGAAACTTGCAGCCTGGAAATTAGTTCTGTTTCTCCATCTTCCTTCTTCTCGAACTTGAACTTCAATGGAAGTAGTGATTTGATCTAACAAAAGATTTTGATTTCTCATAGTTCAATTTTAAAAAGTTTCACCTGAGGGGAAGTTCAGCTACATTGATCACCAAACTATGAAGCATTTTTTTCCACAGCATTTCTCATTATCATCTCAGCAGAAAAATGGAAGGATCATAAATGACATATTTGTATATTCTTTACCTACAGTTATGATGCTGATCTACTTAAGTGAAAGCTAATTTTGAATCAGATTTTGAAACAGAAGTGAGACTAGTGCTAGAGCGTAGTACCAAAAAGGGTAGGTACGGTAGAACCATAGAATCATGGAATGGTTGATGCTGGAAGGAACTTCTAGAAAACCCCTGGTCCGAACCCCCTGTTCAAATAGGGTCATCTGCAGCTGGTTTCCCAAGACCACGTCCAGACAGCTTTGAGTATCTCCAAGGATGGAGGCTCCACAACTCCCCTGGGCAACCTGTGCCAGTGCTTGGTTGCCTTCACAGTAAAAAAGTTTTTTCTGATGTTCAGATGGAACCTCCTGTGTTTCAGTGTGTGGCCATTACCTCTGGCTCTCTCACTGGGCACCACTGAAAAGAGCCTATCTCCATCTTCTTTGCACCCTCCCTTCAGCTATTTATATACCTTATATACCTCCAGGTGCAGTTTCACCAGTGCTGAGTACAGATGAAGGATCACTTCCCCCAACCTCCTGGCAACACTCCTCTTAATGTAGCCCAGAACACCATTAGCCCTTTTTTGCCACAAGCATACGTTGCTGGTTCATGTTCAAGGTGGTGTCCACCAGGAACCCCAGAGTCCTTTCCTGCAACGCTGCTTTCCAGCCAGTCAGTCCCCTTGCACGTATTGGTGCCTGGGGTTGTTCCTCCCCAGTTGCAGGACTTTGCACTTCCCCTTCTTCAGCTGTATGAGGTTCCTGTAGGTCCATTCCTCCAGGTTGTCAAGGTTCCTCTGGACGACAGCAGAACCCTCTAGTGTATCAGCCACTCCTCCCAGGTTTGTGTCATCAGCCCATCTGCTGAGGGTGCACTCTGCCCCAGCAACTAGGGTATTAATGAAGGTGTTGAACAGGATTGGACTTAGTATTGACCCCTGGGGTACACCACTGGGGTACACCGGAGCTGTACATCTCCCCAGCCCCGGATCCCTGTTTATGTCTCAACCATTTGGGCAGAGCACTCGGGCAGAACATTTCCAAAGAAGAGGTGCCACCATGCTCACGAACAGCTTGGGCAGAGCATGTTGGAAAAAAAGTTCTGTTGTGAACGAGCATTAGGGATTTGTCAGCATTTTGAGTGATGGCACACCTATTGAGGTGCTGCATGGTTGTTGGGGACAGGAGTTCATCTCCCTGCTGGAGAATCAGCTGCTCCCTCGCCAAAGGCAGCCTGGACACAGGGCATCGCACCCCCCTGAGGGGCAGTCCTGGACAGACCGCGCCATATAAAAGGTGAGCCCAACCACCTACTCCCTGTTGACCCATCACTGCCCCATGCAAGAAGTTTCTGTCTGAAACCAAGATTTCTGCCTGAAGAGAAGACACATGCTGGAACGAGGGATTGGTTATGTTCTCTGTGTTTCTGTTTGTCTCTTTGTGTGTGTCTCTCTACCTTTGTCTTTCTGCCCCTCTTTCTTATCTTTCAACTCTTTCCTACTCTTGTGTTCTGTCTAATTCTTGCCTCCAAATAATGATTGAGTGCTTATTTGGTTATTGGTTTAATTATTTGGTTAATTATTTGGTGATTTAATTAATTGGTTAATTATTTGGTGCTAGCTTAATTCTTAAGTGATATCTGGCGATAATTGATCTGTGATTTGGTGCTTGACTCTGAGAAGTTGATTCATAATGTTTTTGCAGTTGCTGAGGTAAATAAAATTGTGTTGCTCCTCGAGTCATTGCCTGACTCCACCTAGCTGATGCTCCTTTTTGGCGAACCACAAAAAACCTCTCTCGACCGTCCACTGGAGTGGAGCGAGACACTGGCCTCTGACTAGACTTCATGCTACTGACCACACCTCTCTCAGGCCATCCATTCTGCCAGTCTTCAGTCCACCTCATTGAAATGGGCTGCATACTTTTGCTGTCTCTAGAGTTTGGGGAAGCTCATAGTCATCATTATCAGTTCTACAGATTATTAGCTTTTGTCGTAATTTTTTTCATTCAAGTAATGAAGATTTTCAGTGAATAAAAATAAAGTGGAGAAAAGATGCAATGTTAATCTCCCTAAAAATATTCAAAAGCTCTTATGTGGAGTAATAAATTTTAGCTGAAGACCTATACATATAGGTCACCAGTGTGTGTAATGTGTGTAATATATATATGTATATATATTTTTATATCTCTCTCTCTCACACAGCTAAGTGTGATTTAAAGGTTTCTGAAGGCTGCTACTGAAGCTGGAATGCATTAACAACTGTGTCTGAAGCTAAGCCTATATGTCATACTAGCATACATACATCGGTGCAATTAATAAATATATTAAATTGTCAGGTATGATTTTTATGGAATACCTTAAATGAGTTAATAGTGCAGTTAGTATTACTATAGAAGTCAAAACCAACAAAACAGGAACTGTTATGCAAATTTAACATCTGAAATAACACCAGCACTTAAAACTGAACTGGTGCTTTAAAGCTGAAATATTAATGATGATATTCAAAATACAACGTAAATCTATTTTTTTAAAATTACATTCTTTAATTCTTAAGTTCATATTAAACTTCCTCTAAAATAGATAGTACATAAAATTCAGGAGTCTCCAAGACAATTCATTCTCTGGTAGGTGAATAATTTCACCATACAAACTTATTCCCTAAATACATCAAGGTAAAGTAAAGAAATAGAAGAAATCTTATTATCAATAATTATGCCAAAATACCAATAAATTCTCATGTAGCAGTGAGAGGAAACATGCAATATTGTCCTTTAAATCTACATCTGCTTACATTCCTGAAGAGATTTCGGATACATGTTCTTTTGTGACATGCTCTGCTGAGTGATTTGTGCAGATAATTTAAAATTATAAAGTAGTACAAAGCCTCTGACACCAATTTCTTCCTTGTTTATAGAAGAACAGTCTGTAAATTTGTGCATGTTTTCAACTAGTTGGAGGGAGAAGGTTCATGTGAAAGGTGCTGTGAAGCTTCTACTTCATTTACAAGAGAGAAGATTTCACAAAACTAAAATTGTCCAAAGATTGATAAATCTCCTCAGAAGAGAGAAACCTAAAAGAGTATCTGAAACCACCTCAGAGAAATTATGAAGACAACTGAGGAAGACATTAAATAGATCTGAAGTCTTTTCTAATGTCCGAGGAGTAGACAGACTGTAGACAGACTGCAAAGCCACATAGCTGGACATAAAATATTTTTGCTCGTCCAGAAAAGCTCCAAAGCATCTGACAGATTCTGAAATTCAGTTATGTTATCACATCAGATCAAAGAACTATCATCAATTTCACTGTCAGATCAGGGAAAGGCAGTAAGGAAATTTTAAAATGAGTGGAAAGCTTTGGCTATTGAAGAATTTCTTGCTTAAAGTGAGCTGAGTAACAAATGCAGGAAAAAACTGTCAAGGGAAGAAATCACTGTGAAAACTACCTGCCTGAATAAAAAATGAGGGCAGCCAGAGAATTTAAGACAAGAGATGTCTAAAACTTCCATTTCTCAGCTCAGACAGAGAAAATAAGATTAAATCAATGGAAAAATTTGCTTTTCATGGAAAGCAAAAACCATCAGATTCTCTTTAAACTCATCATTTCTCTAAATAATTGTATAAATTAATAGGAATTAATATTTCTGGCAAAAGTTTTGAGGAGTGCAATAAATAAAATTATGCTTATAAAGAAAAATCTTAGTTAAATGGATCTAGCACAAAAGTTCCATATGTGGATTGGATCCATACATGCAGCTATGGCTCTTCTAAAAGTAATTAACAGGTAAGTGAGGAACGAAATCTTACTTGAACTGACAGAGGATTTGAAAAAATGTATATCTCTTACTTATTCAGCTACCTAGTAGACCTATGTACTGATGTTCAGACAGATACTGATTCTCAGATTCTTATTCTGAAATTACTACAATTGTTATTTATCTGTGAAGCAGACCAATAGAACGAAAACAGAGAAAGAAGTAGATGAAACCTATCCATCATGCATCCCACAAGATATCTAATGAAAAAAGATTCTAACTTGTTCTTATTTTCAGTGTCTCAGAAAGAAAAAGAATAGTTAACTATCTCAAAGAAAATGAGAGGGGACTGACAACAGCACAAAAGCCACAACTATAAAGAAACATGCCTGCAAGACAAAAAACCCCAACCAAACAAGTAAACAAAAGCTCTTAAAAAAGAAATGAAAGCCTAAGCTAAAATAAGAGGATTATATGTTCAAGTCAAATAGGGAAGAATATCACATATGTCTAAGATAGTATCTTAATCTGTTGGAAAACTGTCAAAAAAACTGGTCGGCACAGACAAAACTGAACAAGTGTCACATTTCAATCTTAAAGAGCAATATTTGGTACCTGCTCATCTGGCACTAAAAGCAACATATTGCAGACTGTCTTTAGGGGATGATTTTTCACATCATTTGGCAAGAAATAGACAAACTCTTGTGTATATATGTGTGCGAGTATGTGTATGTACATGTATGTGTGTGTGTATTCACTTATACATATGTGGTTCACAGAGAAGATGTATACAACAGCAATCTCAATCAGAGCAGCTGCTTTGTAAAGATAAGCAGCTGCTGCTGCCTCATGATATGAAACATCCAGTGCACTAGAAGGTGCTAATATTCCTTTAGCCATATCAAGCACTTCTCTCAACAGTTAACCTGTGGCTCCATGTCTATCACCAAAGGTAATTACAATGTTGTTATAATATTAAAGGGTGCAATTACCTGGGCATTAGAGTTTTGAAGTATTTAACCACCTTAAGTGTATAATTATCCATTAATCTGAAGATAGCATTTGATTGCCTACTGTGGAATTCACACTCTAATTATATGTTTATCCATATTATAAAGTAAAATAAACCTTTTAAGATAATAGCTATCTAAATGTTAGTTTCTTAATAAAATTACAAATATATCATCTACTGTGATTTATTAGGCAACTTTTTTTTTTCATAAAACTGCATCCGTTTGAGTCAGATGAAACTTTAGTGCTAATGTCAGTTTTAGTACATTGCACTAGATAAGTAAACATGGAGAAACTATATTCATTCATACTTTAATATTCCAGGAGTATTAAAAATATGGTAGAGTATGCAATGGATCTTTTGGGAAATCTGATACTTTCTTTTGTGCTTGTTCATTTTGCCAACTAGTCTGCAAGTTCCAAGGTCAGTGACAAGTTAATGTCCTATCACAACTATGCTGTTTTAGCAAGAGACATCATTGCTCTATGATGTAAGAATACGTTTCCTGATTCTTTCTCTTTGTGAAGCTTTTGCAGTTATTGAGACAGAACTTACAAAAATTTACAACCGCAGAAAATTTCAGTAGTAACCAGGAAAGATGTCTCATGACTCCCATTTGGCATTTTTACCTGCTCCAATGTAAGAGAAAGGATAGTTGGATACAAAGCAGATATGACATTGTGCAATTCAAGAGTACACTACAAAATACAGATTATGCAAAATCATTCGTCTTCTGTAACACAACTGCATGAACACACAAGTAACAAAAACTAGTGCTTAAAATGTCCAGAATTTTATTGTTAATGCTACACTCAGAACAAAGAAGAATCACAGGAGAAGAAAAAAGGTGAGACAAAAATACTTTATGAATATTTCTGAATAAATCTTACACTTGAAACTAAAAAAGCTTGAGGGAAAAAGTTTGCTCCATCTGTTAAATTAAAATATGTGCTTTCTTAAAATAGAAAAAAAATCCTGAAATAGACCTCTTCCAAAAACAGCAATTCGTGAAATATTGATGCATATAGACTGAGTGTACAAAAAGTAACAGAATTTTTGGGTCTTAGCCATTAGAATTCATTATTTTCATTAATGAACTGAATTGTATTTATTAAATTCAAAGTTGTCACCAAGATGAGAGGGACTACAAGAAAAATAAACAGATTTAATAGAAATTCCAAGTGGTCTTGAAAGACAGAAGTTGTATCTACTTTGTCTGAAAAAAAGACAGTCCTGAGTAAAGACAAGCGCAGTGCTTTATGATGAGAACTAAGCAGCTGCATGAAGATAACATGGGGATAACTGATTAAAAATCTGCTACAGAGATCACAAACCTCTCTGAATCAGTAAGGTCACGCTGATGTAAAAAAAGGCAAGTATCTATCTTCCTTAGAAGCATAAAGTACCGTACAGCCATGGAAAAAGCAAAATATTCTTTATCTCTGAAGAAGACTGGAGAAGATTTACCCACATCCCAATGTGAGGACTCCAGTTCAAGGAAAATGATGCTCAAGAGAGAGAGACCAGAGGAAGTAACGGTTATGTGTTATAGACCTCGGAGAATGCTGTACAAAGCAGGTTTTTGAATGAACTAGAGATGTTTACTCTGAAAAAGAATCTAGCAGAGATACAACAATGTTCTCATGCATAAGCATTGCTAAAAAAAAAGGAGGTAATCCGCTCTCAGTAGTGATAGGACAAGAGCTAAGAAGTTGAAATGCCAGCAAGGAAGGTTCCAGCTGGATGTGAGGGACAGGAATAACGAAATATGAGAATGTGTTGCTTAGAGAAGTTATGGACCTTCCTCGTAGATAACTCATTAGAACTTGTCTATCCTAGTTTCCAAAGGAATTTAGTCCTATGTAACAGGTCGATCCACATATTTCTCTGTGTCTCTGATCCACCAAAAGAACGATCAATTTAAACCAGAATTGTCAGAACAGTATAGGTCTCAAATAAATTTAACTTATTTGCAGGAATATGTATTATGGGCAAAGATGAGAGACTTCATTAGAATTCCTTACATTTTTAACTCAGCCTTTGACAGGTAACAAAGACACTCTCTAAGAGACCAGTTCTGACATGAATGTATATGAAACCTAGTTCAGTTTCACTGTTTCTACTGTATCATGGATAGACAAAAAGTATTAGAGGCATGTAGAGTTGTAGTTCTACATGTGCTTCAGTTTTGACTATTTGCAGCTGTCCTAGCTGACATTCAGACCAATCTGAATCTAAAAATTAAGTTTAAATTATATTTTAAAAGTCTAGTGTCATCCACATTCACTTTCTGCATATACTTGTTCTGCCATGGTCTTTCCTTTAAATTCTGATTATTCCTTTATAGGATCAGATAATCTGGGAAAATAATTCCCCAGATTGGTTTGACTACATATAAAATCAGACAAAAGAAATTCTTGTTTCTGTAATGTCAAGCATTTTCTCATCACTAGGAAAATAATAACATCCCTGGATTGTTCTAGGGTGGGGACAGGATGATCCATTATGTGTGTTGCATGATGGAATTACGTCTGGTCTCCTAAAACCTACTGTGTGCATTATGATTTATCTCAATCCTCTCTGTCATTTTCCCATTATGCAGCCATGACTAAATATAATAGGTGTATAATCTAGGGCTTATATTAGAGCAGGGACTACATGTAATGGTACTCCCCAGTGCCTCAATCACTATAATGCTGTATACATTTCAAACACAAACTTTGCTAACTCTTCAAATAAGATTATTTCCACTTCACATATGAAAAGGTTGACCTCTAAATGTTGTCATAGTATAAAGCCATCTTGTCCTTTACTTCATCATGAGTATGTAGCCTTTTTTATATTTTTAGTAAATGGTGGGCACATTCTTCCCTTCCTTCCCTCCCCTCCCCTCCCCTCCCCTTCTCTCCTCTTCCCTTCATATGTTGTCAGCTATAGCAGAAGGCTTCTCATATTAATGTGACACATTTCTATTTCAATAGCCTGAAATCAGAACAAGCTGAATTAACAGCAGTTTGCTCCCAAAATGTAACAGTTAATGACTGCGTTACAGAAACTTTGTGTCATACCAACTGGATTCTTTATCACTTACTGTTTTTTAGGGGGAAAAAACATATGAAATGTTGAAGACAAAACTGAAAACATCTGAGTTCTTATTCTTTAACTCATTTTCAGATGTATAATATTAAAAACGTTTGTTCTCACAGACATAAAATTTCCTTTTTATTTAGTGCAGGTGAGAATAACCCTGTGCTGTGTATCTGACCATGACTGGTCATTTCTTTGAACCTCTGATGACTGGTTGAAAACTTTCTTTAAACAGAAGTTGTGGTGTCACGGTTTACCCCTGTGTATCAGCCAAAAATGAAAACAACTGCTTGCTCACCCTCCCCTCTCCCAGTGACGGGGGAGAGAATTAAAGGGGTAAAGGGAAAATGGAGTCATGGGTTGAGATAAGAACAATCTAATAACTAAACTACAATAATATTGGAATAATGATAATAGTAGTAGTAGTAGTAGTACCAGCAGTAATGTATACAAATACACAAATGAGTGATGCACAGTGATACTGCTCACTACTCAGTGACCAAGGCAAGTGACCCAGCTAATGATCCCGGAGCAGGGAGAGTCCCGAATCCGCACTCCCAGAAAAGTGATAGAGCCCAAGCATTGAAGACCAAGAGCCAGCCAAGACAGGGAGACAACCCTGAAAGAGAGGAAGACAACCCAGTGAGAACCAGAGAGCTTCTGGACAGACTCTCATCTATATGCTGGACATGATGTGCATGATATGGAATACACCGTTGGCCAATTTGGGTCTCAATCCTAAACCTAAGGTCGAATCCTAGGCTAGCAACTGGGGCTGTGCTCCCTCCCAGCTTCTCCTGCACCTGCAGACACTGGCACAGCAGAGAAACTGAAAAATCTTTGACTGTCCTGGCAGCAACTCTAAACATCAGTATGTTATCAGCCTTCTCCTCAGCACAAATCCAAAAGATAGCCTCTTGCTAGCTGCTATGAAGAGAGTTAACTCTGTCCCAGCGGAAACCAGGACAGTGTCAACATGCAAAATGTAATGGCCACATCTGAGCTGTAGGAACACTCCTGTGTCAGGGAAAAATCCTGGGTGTTCACTGTCAGCTGTGTCTTCTTCCTCTGTTTCCCACAGGGGAAAAAGCAGAGCCTGTGAGCAGGGGGCGAGCCAAGTGTTCCACACTGGCTGAATTCACCAGCCCTGCAACCACGGCCATGGCACTTATCTGCTGAAGCGCTCATTACAGCACCAGGCCTTTGAAAGCACCAGGTTACCTCAGCTCCACCGACAGTGAGGTGTGCTGACGCACCGCTTGCCGGTAGGTTATCAGCCCTCAGCAGACTGGATCCACACATGCAAAAGGGCTGACAGCAACAGACATTTCCCCTACACCATTTGCAAACATAGTATGTGATTAAGTGTCTAAAGTATGATGCTGCCTTAATTCTTGTACAGAGAGGCATGGTAACAGAATTGATAGACAAGTTCAATTTACTTACATAAAAATAATACCTGTCACTCACAATGTTTGGCCTTAAGACTTTTTATTTTGTTTGTAGCAAAGGATTTCAGGCTGTGAAAAATGACTAACCCTGCTTAAATTACTTCAGAGAACTCTGAAAAGCAGATTTCTTTCAGTTTAACACCCTAAATGCCTGTATTTTTCTTCTGTAATATTAATATATACCCATAAGGAGAAAAAAATGCTGTTGGTAGAAGATAATTAATTTATAATTCAGTACTTATTTTAAAGTATACCTCAGATAAATTATTAGAAGATTTAATTGTACTGAAACTTGCTTATACTAAGTTCTCTTAATTTAGAAAAAAATATATTTTCAAGCATCCTGCATTATTTGTCCACAAAGCTGTAGGAAATCTAAGAAAAATAGGGATTTCTAAATATTTCGACAAATCCATACTGCTGCTTGTGATGTTGTTTCTCTAAAATCCCTGTTCTTCCAATATAACATACTTGCCAATAGGCAACTGAAATACAATATCGCCATTGGGGATACTGACAGGTGAAGCTACCAACAACACAGGAGACTAACTATTTTAGTTTCAACCGTGTCAAAATTTCTTCTATCAACATTACTTCTTGGCAAAGCATAGAAATCCCTTGCTTGCCAAAGTACTCTCAAGGTCAATGACAAAGCATTTACTGTGAATTCCACAAGCTGTTTCTATTTTAACAAAATTTCAGAGAAAAATATAGCCTAGTTGCTAAACTTAAAAAGCCCACAGAGCCTCTCAGCAGGTGGAAAAGTACAGGACTAAGAGTTTGGAGTAAAAATAATAAAATATATTAATTAACAGTAAAGATTTATAGAAAAAGTATTTGGCATTTATGTCTTCACTTGTCATTCGTTTTCTCCACAATTGCATTTATTCCATTTAAAAGCTATGATATATATTTTGAAAAAGGAAATATTCTTTCCAAAATTTAAATGACGCCAAATAGAAAATCTATTTATAACAGTATGAGACTTCAAGAGAAGATTTACTTAGAGCTTAATACATTTATAGGGACAAAGCCTTAAACCTACCAATGCTCTGGAGGCATATGTAAGCAATTTCATAAAGCACATTTGTTGTGTCTTGGTGCTGCAGTTAGATAGATAATGGAGTACATATGCTTCTCAGAAAGGGATTAATAACAATTTCCCGACCTTGGAAACAGTACTAATCAGTGCTATCGTATTTACAGGCAAAAACCCCCCAGTTTCTGTAGCCTGCTACTGTTTGCAGACTTGTATGCATGAGGAAGTACTCCGACAACACCGCCATGCTTGAAAGACACCTATACATTTAAGTGTTTTGCAATGAAAAAGAAAGGACATTTTTAAAAGCAGAATACACCTCACAGAATACCTAGAGGGGGGCCAATGTACCTGACTTCCTAACTCTGTTTTTAGTAGATTCCTGTGTCACACAATGATGGAATTTTAAGGGCTTGACAATTTTGCATGACCATAACCAACTCTTCTCTGCCTCTATATTGCGGTTATCTGTCTTTTGAGAGATCACTTGACTGTAGGACCTGCATGCAATTTCAAGAACCAGACTTTCCTTTAGTAGCGACCAGGGATCAGTGTATAGTAACTTCTCTCAGTTGTTCTTTGATTATTTTTTTTAATGTGTTTCGAGGTTGTACTGAAGGGTATGGTAGTAATAGCCATGTGTGAGGACTATGTGCTATTTGGAGAAATATGTCATATGTTTTTAATGTGTTTATGAAGCTCTCTATGAAGAAGAATCTGATCTGAGTTCTGCTTATTCAGAGACTAGCAGAGAAGATCAGATATATTGGTTTTCTGCATCTGCTATAGGTTTGACCAGGCTTCCTACAGGGAAAAAAAGGGGCCCTGTGTGAGACCTTTAAGATGCGTGAGCAACAGGGAACAAGATGAGTGAGATGGCTCCCTAGGCACAAAGTGTGCAGAGGTAGACACAGACCAAAGAGGCTGACTAGTCTGAATGCTGCAGGAGGCTAGAAAGCTAAAAGTACAATGCTCCTAGGGGACTGTAAGAGTAGTTAATTATTCAGAACTGTTGGTACAATAGTAGGTTATGACTGATGTTCGAAATGAAGTCAGTGTAGACTGGTGCTACACAGTTTTGAAAATCCATTAATTTCCAAGATCTCATATGATCAAGAAGAATTGCATTTGTACGATGGGACTGGATCTTATTTGTTTACACCATGCTTTATGCCTTTCTTAACTAGGAATGGTCAACTTTAGCTTCTAATAGAAGGCTGAGGATCTGAGTAAAGAGGCTGCATAATAATCTTGGAAGGGAATGGATCTTGCAGGTGAGTATGATGCCAAAATGCAAATATTAATTAATTCCTTTTTCAACCAGACAATTATAAATAACCTTATAGACTCACCATCCTCCAGTGACTGAGTTACAAATGTACTTAATGTAGTCTGGTGACATAAATACTGCTGTATGAAGCACACTTGAAATACATGGTGTTCCTTTGCTCTCAGTTCTGGAGGAGGCAGATACTGTTCAGGGTTTGACTATACAAAAGGTAACACACTCTTGCTTTTGCTCTTTTGAATACCTTCAGTGTTACAGTGGTAGCCCAGTGTACTGTTCTCATTTTACATCACCTTTGTGAGCTGATAAAAGTTGAATATGCATTGAGTTTTAATAAATAGAACAGGCAAGGACATGAATGGGATGATTTCAGAGACTGTGTCATTGTGACTCTCTAGCATCAGGATAATATGTTTCTGAATTCTATATGAAAATGCTGTATGAAACTTTATTCTGAGAAAGGAAAATGTGGTTTCATCTTTGCATTAAAAGCCCCAACAAAACAAACAAGGCTCAGCACCTGCAAAATGTGGTAAATTTAAGATGTTTCCCTTATAACTTTTTTTTTTTTTTCTGCTTCTTAATGTTAAGGCAGAATTCGTTATATATTTTATTTCAGGCTGCTGTGATGGGTCAGTATGTAGGATGTCTACCTTTCTTTTACTTCTATATGTATTGTCTACATGTAAACTGCCAGCCACCTCATCAGTCAGATATGTTGTCAAACAGGCAATCTGCCTGCCCATAGAGATCTTTCAAAGTCTGGAACTAAATTGTTGCTTTCTCCTCAGAAGTAAACATTTTTAGGGAAACACAAAGCAAAAAAAAAAAAAAAAAAAAGCCTTGCCCAAGCTACTGCCACTCTTCACATGCAGGTTAATGTTTTAATTTCTCCAGTTGGGTTAACTTGCCACAGTCTGACAGGAGCCTCGGCAGTCAAGAGCAGCAGTTGCTTTTCCTTGACTGAGCACAGAGGTTGGGAGATTTTGGGTATTCCTAACCAGGAGGCATTAATGTACGACCTAAATATGTAGTTCTGGCTGCTCTCAGTTTATCTTTTACTTAGGGTAGAAACTGGCAAGTAACTCTGGCCTTTCAAAAACAGATGCATATAGGGGAGAGATTTAGGGATGCCAGGTGAGTAGAAGAGTTTACCTTTCCAAGACAAAAACATGAACTTTTTATTAGAGTCCATTCCCAAAATCACTCTTTCTCTTAACAAATAGCACAATGCCTAACCTGCTCTTTTACCATACCAGCCTACTTGCTTTGTAGAATAAGTATATGTAATGTGTAGATCTTCCTACCTGAGGAGAACAAATGTTTGTGTCCTTTATCATTAGTGTTCTAAATCCTGAATTTATAAGACAATACAGAATGAGGTTTCTTATAACTTTTTTTTTCAGATTAAGCAGTTATATTTTGTACTGATATAATTGGAAAATCTGTGAGAAAGATGGTTTATCACATATTTTAAAGAGCTACAAGGAAGAAACAGAGCTTCCTTGTTCTCATATTTACCTCATACAAAGTTACTTGGATAAAATAGTCTAAAATCTTTAGAAGGAACAGACTTCTTTACAATATCATGCAGTCAATTGACAGGTTACCTATATGGAAAATAAAAAGCCCATCCTACCTCTAACTAAAACAGATGCCATGTAGAATTGTATTGTTCTTTGTCCTACAGTGTACGAGGGATATGCTAGTCAAACCAGCAAAGTTTTGCCAGTCTAGCCATGCAGTTGGATTATTCCATTCCTTTGACTGCAATTTCCTGATACATTTCACCTCAAAGCAGATTTCTCCTTCCCTTCTTTCTTTTTTGGTTGTTTTGTGAACTTAGAAACCACTTATTTTTATAACTCTAGTTTACCCATCTATAACTTTCTTCAGGGTTCTTTGAGAAAGTGTCTTGTGGAGACTCTTGCTGTCTACAAGACTTAGCTTTCTTGTAGAATGTGCCTGGAATAGACAATACATAAAGAGAGAACCATAGCTGTGCTACATCAGACTGTACCAAAGTCCCCTTGTTGAAAACAGAACTAAAGAAAATAAATTGCTTAATAAGGAAAAGACATTTTGGGCTTTTTTTTTTTTTTTTTTTTTTTTTCCCCACAATAGGCAAAAAAGTGAGTAGCTTACATTCTTTTTAAAGCAATCATCTTCTCTGACTATGGTGGTCAGCCTGACAGCCACATTTGCTCTCTCAAAACCGGCAACTGCTCTTTTCCCATAGGCAGGCATTAAATCTCTTTCTCCCAGACAGTTTGTCTGTAGACAAGTTACATGAACGACATCAGAGGAGGTGGTCCAATGAGAAAGAGAGAATTACTTTTCAGTGCTTATCAACGGCTCTCAGAAATTCACTTGGCTTTCAGAAAGCAGCTTTATTCAGTACTCCCAGTAAACCACCTCCTCCTCCTCCAAGAAATTTATTTTTCTTCTTTTGTCTCTGTCATCAGCTT
>NW_010127945.1:11751-14836 GCF_000699245.1 Pterocles gutturalis | reverse complement strand
AAGGCCCATTCCTCTTGTCACAGACACTTCTGGCACCATGGTCTGTGTTTGAAACAAAACCAAATCACCCTACAAAGAAATGCATCACCCAGAATGTCCATCTAACTTAATAGATAATGGTATACTTACTGCATGTTTTTGCGGACGTCAGTGCAAAACCAACAATATTGTTAAAATTTCTGCATAGTCCTCGTTCCATGTTGGTCTCTTGAGAGTCTCTGACTACCTTGGCACTACTTGTGTGAATGCCTGGTGAGAGCAAACACAGCCACACCTGACAGGGAGCACATCTGCACTGCAGCAGTTTGATACATCTAGTCTACTGTACATAGGCCTGCCACTCACTGACATTTATCTGTCATTGCTTTGACAAATTGGGAATGTGGGGCTCTCTGAGGGCACCTTAAGATGGTACTCATTTGAGTTCTCCTAGCATTACATACCAAATGCTTTCTAATACTGGAAGATACGCTTCTCTTGCAGCTTGCATATGTCTTCGTCCTCCATCTGCTTGCTTTTAGCTTTTCTGTGCTTGTAGTTAATCAGTGTGCTCCACCACAACTTAGGCCTGCGTGGCAGTAACAGGGAGCTTTACAGGTTTGCTTCCACTGTTTTAAATCTAAGACACTGCAAGATCCCTCCCACCTCCACGTGAATGAATTAATAACCTTCATCATTTATGCAGCTTGCTTTGGTATGTTAAAAGGGTGTCTGCAATCTCAAAGAGACCGGGACAGTTGTATCATCCATGTACAATCATTTAAATAAAAAAGTGACAGTACAGCTCTTTGATTAAGAAAACAGCCACTCTTATTTTTGTATTATAAATAATACTTGGCAGTCTGTTGTGAATTTAAGCTGTGCCAGACAAAAATCGTAATGAATCCTCCTCCAAGTTGCTGAATTAACTGAATGAATAAACTTATATACTGCTATTTTGCATCTTGTTCCTTTTTTCTCATCCCAACCACCAAAAAAATAAAATACCAGTTCCAGTTTTATCCAACATACTGCAAGAATTGTGCTGCTGAGTCTGGAGAGCCTGAACTTAGTTGCTGGTTTTGTTTACTAGGAATTTAAATATCAGAATCTTATTGCAATCTTGCTTAGTATGAATAGCACATCACAGTCCATCTGGGTGAAACCTGAAAAACGGAAATGAAACAAACATTTTGTTGTTTCAGCTTGTTATTGATGGAGATGATTGAGAGGAAAAAGAGTAAAATTTTAAAAGATTACTTCTTTTCAAAATGTTGTGATTTGGGCCAGTGATGGTCATAACCCATTATAACTTTTTGTGTTGTGAAAAGAGTAGTACTTATTTTTAAGAGACTCCTTTCCACTGAAGCATTATTTTTATCATTAAAACAAATAATCAGAAAATATATTTATTTTTATCAAGACTTCTAATAACTTTTTTTGCTTTACTATCTTTCCTAATAAGTGAATTTAACATAATACATGAATATTGCATCTAAATACAAACCTTAAAATCAGGTACACATCATGAACAGAGAACACAAGTGTGTGCCTAATTTTTATCAAAAAAATTCCTAAAGTTTGTTATAATTTTTTATATGATACTCACTCTTCACGTTGAGAAATGAAAAGTTTCAAGCCTTGAACATGAAAGTTCATGTCTATTTTTCTGACTTATTGTGCTATTGTGTAGCTTTTATTAACCTATACTGTAGCCTTCAATTTGTACAAGGCTTATATAGTATTAAAGTCAAAATATGTAACATGTAAAAGATACAAAACAAGTCATATGAAAAAATCTTATGTTTTGTCATTCATGTTACTTCAGGCAGCCTTATTCTATGTTTGAAATGACCATTGATATATTTAAATTAGGATTTGAGGTCACTTCTTTCATACTAGTAAGTTCAGTATATGCTAAAAAGATACCAAAGTAACGCTCAATTGAATTATGCAGTAGGGTAACTAATGTTCGTGCTTTGTTCTCTTTGAAATTAGGCAGATGTTAAAGCAAATGCAATCTAGATTGGATGCAGAAGAAAGTGAACAGGAGCTCTTACAAACTTGACCTTTTCTCAAATCTCATCCTTTGGGACTTCCTAGGACTCAGAAGAAATTTCTCTATTCTTTGTGCATGCTTGAATATCCTGTTGACTTCCTTCACCTATAGATTTGTGGAAGCATAATAGTGGGCTTTTACTCTGTCATTGCAGAGGGGGAAAAAAAAAGAGAACAGAAGTTTTCTGAATGCTTTTTAATGGAAAATATGACTGCAAAAGACCTAGAGAAGAATAAAACTAAAAACAGAAGTGGGAAAAATACAATTTTTTTTAAAATAATAATTTTAAGATTATTTTCTATCAATATCTAATGCACTGGTTCTGAGTTCCTCTTCAAAGGCTGACTCAAAACACAAACATAAAACATGCTTATATTCATTTGCTCTGTATCAACCCCACGTTATTCAGGTTACACAGTGAAGTTCTTGAAAGTTAATGCAAGGTACAACTCCCTGTGTAGTCCTAGCTCTGTCATTGCACGTAGTCCAAGGACAATCCGTGATTTCCTATCAAAAATTGCATTATGCCAAGTAACTAAAGGCCGTGCTATCTAGCACTTAGGAAAAGAGGTGGCTTGAGGACTGTGTAATCAATCTGAACTCTGACATTTCCAAACCCACCCTTCAATTCTCTTCCTTCTCCTGCTCTTGCAGTAATGTGGTACTCCCAGGCAGCTTTATGTGGCTGCTTAATACATTGCTTAGCAGTAGTATAAACCTGGTCTGGGAATGTGCCAGGGTGATTTTGGCACACAACTAGGATTTTTTCCTGAGGAATAGAAGTTAAGAGAAGAGACATTTCATTTTTTTGTCCCTTCAGTCAAATGTGAATGAGATTCCATGAAAAGAGAAAACTCAGCCTTCTCATCTTCATAGCTCTCTTCCCTTCAGGCTCCACAGTCTATGGAAAATAGCAGAAATGTGGAAGTTTTGAAAAACTTCTTCAAATTGGAAAGCATTAGACATTTTGAATGCATAAGCTGTAATAAGCTACTATTATAATATTCAGGAAAGGACTGTGTGAACTCAGGTCTTGGCACAAGAAAG
>NW_010127945.1:0-11720 GCF_000699245.1 Pterocles gutturalis | reverse complement strand
CATTCACCATTAAAAATAAACTAACAAATAAAAAATGTTGAAAAGCTGAGAAGAAAGTGCCTCCATTACCAATAGATTAAAATAAGTCCTGTTTGGTCTCTTTTTCTGAAAGCATCTTTGTAAAATAGGTTTATTTCTTATGCAAATGTGCAAGGGAAAAATGTCCCATAACCTAAAGGGAAATTTTATAAAGTGAAAATCTCCAGTAACTTCCTACTCATAAGACATAGATGGGGGACTGCACATTTTTTGGCATGTAGATGGAATTATCATTTTGTAAGTTATACATTAGACCCACTCAAAAACCAAATGCATGTATGCACACTGATGAGAGCAGGATAGCCTCCAGCTGCACAGCACTAATAGCAGGAGATACAGTAGTGCACTACAGGGCTTTGTAAGCACTGTGGAACAGACAGGGATATTTTCACCTGCTGCTGTATGGCTGAGCTCTAGTAAGACATGATTGTTAGGAAGGATTGTTATCCTTAATAATGTGATTTCCAGTCAGAAATGGAATCAGTAAAACTATGAGGAGTTAATTGGGATCTCTTCAATGTAATGTAAACTTACTGTTAAGTTTATTATGTCATCAGCATTTAAGGTTGCTCTACTGCCCATCAGGCTCTGAAAACATCATCTACAGTCTCATACCCACTCTTAATATCTATTGAGATCACGAGAGATGTAATAAAAAAACCCTGGGTTTAAGTTCCTCTTCTTTTTAATTTTGGTAGATGCCTAGCCTTCATCACCTCGCTGGTTGTTGTTTCAAGCAGGCATGGCCTTCATAGAGGATAAAAGAAGTATTTTATCCCAGCAAGCTTATGCATTATTTTGAAAATTAACAAACTGGGGATTATAAAACAGTACCCTTTCTTTTTTAATTAATAAATATGTCCCACTTAAATATGCCTTCCAGAAAAGGAGTAATTAAAATATATCTGCTGATCTTCAAGCACAGATTGCAGATTCAGAGGGGAAAGAAAAATCTGAATTTTTAATAGAAGTAATACCTACTTGATATCATATAACAGTTGTAATTATGTCATCTTTGAAATGAATAATAATGCTTGCTCCTAACTAAAAAAGTCAGTCATATTTAAAACGTAAAACCCGGATTATCCATTGTTAAAAAAAATTGCAAGCAGAAAAACCAAATACTAACATCACCTTCTAATAAAAGATGATAGGCAAGCAATACCATATCTGACAGTCACAAATAATGAGCTCAGAAATTTCTATCAAATCATTGCAGCTGTCTGAAAATACATTTAGTGCTCCAAACTGTGAGGTTCATGGAAAGTACTCCTTTCAAATTACTGTCTTTGGAACAAAAGAATGAATCAGGTGCCCAGATCTGTATAACTAAATTGAAGCTATAAAAAAAAATGCAGTCAAGTAAGTCAGACGCTGATGGATACTTGGATGATTTTTCAACATTCATAAAGTGTTTCACTCCGTTTTATAGACCTACACAAGAGGTCTGCACTATTAGGGCAGATAACAGATAACAGTTCAATTATAAGGTACAGTTTGGACCTCAAATTTATTTGTGCATGAACACATGCTTACATGTACATTTAGAGGTAAATGAATGAATAAGAGAAAAGATTTTCTCATTCAGCCTGAAATGTCAAAAATATTTTCAAATATGAGAACAAATTTTCAGGGAAAAATTATCTCATCTGAAAAGCATTTTCTGAACGGTTTTACCTAGAAAAATGTTAATATATTCAGTTTTTCCAAAAAAAGGGCTATCATACATAACACCTTTATTACTTCCAAAGATTTACAGAAAGTCAGTACTGTCAATATAGGAATCATAGGGGCGGGGTCTCACGAGAGCAGAGTTGAGGCCGAGAATCACCTCCTTTGACCCGCTGGTCACGCTTCTTTTGATGCAGCCCAGGACATGGTTGGCTTTCTGGGCTGCAAGCGCACACTGCCGGCTCATGTTGAGCTTCTCATCAAGCAACACCCCCATATCCTTCTCTTCAGGGCTGTTCTCAATCCATTCTCTACCCAGCCTGTATTTGTGCTTGGGATTGCCTCAATCCATGTGCAGGACCTTGCATTTGGCCTTGTTGAACTTCATGAGGTTGGCATGGGCCCACCTCTCAAGCCTGTCAAGGTTGCCTCTGGATGGCATCCCTTCCCTCCAGCATGTTGACTGCCCCACACAGCTTGGTATTGTTGACAAACTTGCTGAGGATGCATTCCATCCCACTGTCCATGTCTCCAAAAAAGATGTTAAACAACACCGGTCCCAATAGGGATCCTGGGAAATGCAGCTCATCACTGGTCTCCATTTGGACGTTGAGCCATTGACTGCAACTCTTTGAGTGTGACCATCAAGCCAATTCCTTATCCACCAAGCGGTCCATCAAATCCATGTTTTTCCAATTTAGAGATAAGGATGTTGTTCCAGACAGCATCAAATGCGTTGCAGAAGCCCAGATGAATGACATCAGTTCCTCTTCCCTTACCAACCAACTCTGTAACCCCATCGTAGAAGGCCATCAAAGTTGCCAGGCACAATTTGCCCTTAGAGAAGCCATGCTGGCTGTCACCAATCAATTCCTTTTTTTCCATGTGCCTTACCATAGCTTCCAGGAGGATCTGCTCCATGATCTTGCTGGCCCCAGAGGTGAGACTCACCGGACTGCAGTTCTCTGGGTCTTCCTTTTTTCCCTTTTTAAAAATGGGGGTTATGTTTCCCCTTTTCCAGTCAGTGGGAAGCTCACCAGACTGCCACAGCTTCTCAGATATGATGGATAGTGGCTTAGCACCTTCATCCGCCAGTTCCCTCAGGACCTGTGAATGCATCAGGTCTCATGGACTTGTGCAACTTCATGGTTCCTTAGGTGGTCTTGAACCTGATCTTCTCCTACAATGGGCAGTTCTTCATTCTCCCAGTCCTTTGCCTTTGACTTCTGCAACTTGGGTGATGTGGCTTGAGCACTTTGCTGTTGAAGACTGAGGCAAAAAAGTCCTAGAGTACCTCAGCCTCCTTCATATCCTGGGTAAACAGGGCTCCTGTTTCCTTCTTGAGAGGGCCCACATTTTCCCTAGTCATCCTTTTATCACCAACGTATCAATGTACCTGTAGAAGCATTTCTTGCTGCCCTTGATGTCCCTGGACAGATTTAATTCTATGAGGGCTTTAGCATTCCTAACCTCATCTCTGGCCACTTGGACAATTTCTCTGTATCCCTCCCAGGCTACCTGTCCTTGCTTCCACCCTCTATAGGCTTCCTTTTTGTGTTTGAGTTTGTCCAGGATTTCCTTGTTCGTCCATGCAGCCTCCTGGCATTTTTGCCTAACTTCCTCTTTGTTGGGATGAATCACTCCTGAGCTTGAAGGAGGTGGTCCTTGAATATTAACCAGCTTTCTTGGGCCTCTCTTCCCTCCAGGGCTTTATCCCATGGCAGAGGGAGGCCAAAGTCTGGTCTCCTGATGTCCAGGGTAGTGAGTTTGCTGTGTGCCCTCCTCACTGCCCTGAGGATCTTGAACTTCACCCTTTCAGGGTCACTGCAGCCAAGGTTGCTCTTGACCTTCAAATTCCCCACTAGCCCTTCCTCATTGGTGACAACAAGGTCCAGCATAGAACCTCTCTTTTTTTGATCCTCTATCACTTGGAGAAGAAAGTTATCATCAGCGCATTCCAGGAACCTCCTGGATTGCTTACACACTGATGTGTTGTCCCTCCAACAGATAGCAGCGTGGTTGAAGTCCCCCATGAGGACCAAGGCTTGTGAATGTGAGGCTGCTCCTATCTGTCTGTAGAGGATCTCACCTGCTTGCTCTTCCTTGTCTGCTGGCCTGTAGCAGACCTCCACTACTTTGTCACCTGTCCATGCCCTCCCTTTAATTCTGACCCATAAGCTCTCTGTTGGCTCCTCATCTGTCCCCAGGCAGAGCTCCATGCACTCCAGCTGGTCACTGACACAGAGAGCGGCACCCCCTCCTGTCCTTCCTGTATCTTTCCATTCCAAAACTCCAGTCATAGGAGCCATCCTTCCACGTCTCCGTGATGCCAATGAGATCATAGCCCTGCAGGCGTGTGCATGTCTCTAACTCCTCTTTTCTTTTTTTCCCATGTTATGCATGTTTGCATAGAAACACTTAAGTTGGGCCCCCAATGGAGCTGACTTACTGGCTTGAATCCTTTTGTGCTGCTCATTTCCTCTCCTACTGACTTGTGAACCTTCTCCGGGCTCTGAGTATCTATTGCTGGCACTGGCATCAAACTGGTAGGAGTGGGACAGATTGAGGTTCCCCTCCCCTGGCAACTTGAGTTTAAAGCCCTCTTCACCAGGTTGGCAAGCCTATGACTGAAGATGCTCTTCCTATTCTCTGACAGACGGACCCCATCAGCCCCCTAGTAGACCAGGTTTCTCAATATTGAACCATCCTGAAAAGGCATTCAGGTAAGATTAAGTTACAAAATAATACGTGTGTTTGGAGATAAATGTAGGAATATTTGTGTTTTACACTGTACATTCCCTGAAGCGGTGCCTATCGCCTACTCTACCTGATCTTGCAAGCAATGGAGGGTAAGGAATGATGACTTTTTAACACATTAAAAACAGCGACACAAAGCCCTGCTTCCAGGGGAAAGCACATGGCTATGATGACTGAAATAGGTTTTTCCTCCTGCTACTCCCCACCTGCCCATGCGAAGGACCTGGGCTGGATTCACTGAGGTCGCACAGAGTAGAAAAAGTCAGTGTCAGCCCTGGGAAAATGCAGACCGCAACCACAATTCCTGCAGACTTTAACAGATTGTTGACGAGTTTCTCACTCGATCCAAACACATGGTCATGTTGGGGCTTACAAAAATGCAGTATAATCCCCAGCTCTTGGACCCTACCCAAAAGGTCATGAAAGTTAGACCTCCCCATAAGCTCAAACTTTTGTTTGTGACTTTTTGAATCCTAGTCTAGTTCTGTGAAAGTTACAGGTACTGCCAGCAACTGCAGAACGTCTCTGAAAACTTGACATCTGTTTGCAAGCGTCAGTCCAGATACAACCACAGAACAGTGGAATATACACCAGGTTGGGGTACAGTGTTCCTAGGATGTTCTAAGACAAACAAAGGTTTATAAAACCATGGTTTTGTACAAGTGCTGCACCTAGTTCTCTAAAGTTTCAGTACATTTTGTGGTAAAGTAAACAATGTGAGGTATGATGTGGGTTTGTGACAGTTACCTCCTCCACTAGCATTAGTAATACTATATTCTGAAATATCCGATATCCACAAAAGCCACTACTGGAAATAGTGAAGGCATAAAGTTCAGTTGTAGTTGCACGGAAAAGTTATGCATCCAAATTCCTTTCTCAGGCTACAGGGTCTGTGTGCAGTGTGAGGGGCTGGTGCACAGTCAGTGCAGCTGGATTTTAAACAAGCCATTTTGTGAGCAAAAGCAATAAACTCTAGATTCCTAGGAATTTGTGATTTTTCTCCATTATCAGATGTCCTAGCCTCAGTAAACCACAACTCACCTGCTGACTGCTGCAACACCTGGGTACAAGAAGCTCATGCTGTATATAGTCCGGAGTGTGACCATGGGGATTGGCCAGAAGATAACAGCAATGCTGAATATGTGATAGATGAATTTACTTGCCTTCCTTTACTGATAGGACTAGTTGCAGCCTTTGTCCTTTACCTGACATCAGTTTTCACGGAATTTCTAAGCTACTACCCTCCTTTCATTTATTTTTTTTTTTATCCCCACCAGGTGGGGTTGTCTGCTAGACTGTGTCAAGCTTCATGAAGATCCTGAGCATGTTCTCAGGGATGGTCCCTACTTGACGTGTTTCCCAGGACCTTCCTGCATATCCAAAGCTTTCCTAACTCTTGTTATTTCTTTCCTTCAGATCTCTACACTGGCAACTCCCAGCTAGTCTAGGCAACACAAGGAGGTACGTGTTTGTGGTTGCATATTTTTGAGCAATATTGGGGGAAGCTGGCTATTAAAACATTGGAGTTCCCATTTCTTAAGGATAGGCTCACCACAGCTGTAATAATTAATTACATTATTTTGCACACTACCACTCAGAGTCAGCTTTCCCTGTAGACAAAATTTAAGGCTAAAAGATTGCAATTTCCTTAAAACACAGTTGTAACAATACAGAAAAAAAAAAAAAAAAAAAAAGGTAACAAAATGTGTGATGAAGGCCATATTTAACAATAGTCATATTTTGTTCCTCAGCATCTCAGATAGATTCCACTCCTCTTTCTGTTAGGTAAAGCTGGAATCTCCTCTAAACTTAAGACAGATCTCTCTTCCTCCTGTTCTCTTGGGTTCTTGCTGTCACCTCCCCGTGGGGAAATGGGTAAGTAGAAAGGATAAGACAACTATAACACAAAAATATGTTAAGCTGGACTGTCTTAGCTTTCAGTTGTGTTTCGGAACACTTCGTTTCCTATCTTGTGAAATTCAGCACCAAGACGCTCCATTGTGTTACAGGCAGTCCCTTTCCTCTACCTTCTTAAGGTTCTTTAGTTAACATTTCTATCCTACATCTTTATTATCACATTCTTCGTTGTAGGTTGTTTTTTTCCTTGGGCATATTTCTGAAGACATATTCATAAGACCTTACTCTTTATATTATAAGAAACATAGAATGAATAGTCCTCTTTCCTATGTTCATTTTCTTTCTCAATATCATGTGGTTTCATCTGGAAGGAAATTTCTCTTTTCGAGCCTCTACCACAAGATCAAATTTAAAGGTTATCTGAGAGGACAGAATTGGTGGACAAACAGAGGTCAATTAAATACCATAACTTCTCTGTGGGAGGGGAGGGAATTGTAGGAATGGAATACGCTTAAAATTAATTTAGTAGTTTTTGTTCCACTGAGGTGCTTTTCACTAACAGAGGCTAATTCTGACAATTTATAAACTAGAAAGACATAGCAAATACGAAGAAAAGTGGTAAGTAGGTGGAATTTTTTTTTTTTTTTTCATACAGGAGTTCCCACAATAGAAAACTTTGAAGAATCAGAATTCAAGTTTGTCTTCAAGTTTAAGTGTGCTTAGGTAAGTTTCAACTTTTGAGTTTTTAAGGACAATTATAATGGAAAATAGTACTTCCTATACATGAAATGTGATTTCATTCTCTAAAAGTTTTCCTGCAGTTTTTTCTGAAGATTGTTGGAGTACCATATCTAAAATTCCAAACGTATTATTGTCAATACAACACTTATGTGGTATTTGCCATGTTTCATGTTTAGAAATTGGCAGAAGCTGGTCAGAAAATTATTTGGTTTATAGCTATATTTTTTTCAAGGGGATTAGGCTTAATGAGTTCTCTAAGATTTAACTGCCTTAATTCAAAACATTATTTCCCCATAAGCAGAAGCAAAGTATCTTACTCTTGGATACTGCACTTTACAGTTAAATATATCATTCTAAGCCCTTCATGACAAAGCCAGGATACAGATACTTCTAACATTCCTGCCACAGGGTATTGCTCTCCAAAACCACACTGGGGCAGACATCTGGGGAAAGCAATGCCTTGGGCTGGTGTAGTTACATCTGAGAGAGAACATCTGTCAGGACAAAGTTAGTTTGCCAACACAGTTACTGGGGCCCCAGCCATGTCCATGGTATTTCTGGTTTCGGGGAAAATAACAAAAAGCATACAATATGATTTGTGTCAAAAGGCAGAGTCTCAGAGGAGCAGCAATTTGACTCTCACTGACTCTCTGATAGAAAAGCAGGGGTGACAATATTCATTTTTCTGATCTCCAGAAACAGATTAAACTATCAGTTGTAGTATACCACCCTAAAACCAAGAGATGTCACTTTTTTAAATCTACCTTTCTGACACAGGTCAGAAACAACAGGTTAAAATGTTAGCCTGTCTACCCTATATTTGGGGGATGAAAGAATATGCACTACGGGTCTGAATAGTAAGCCAGTAACAAATATGCACGCAGTTTCATGCAGGAACTAATGGCTTTGCTTTTTACAATGCCCGTGGAAAACAATAGTTTTTTAATATTGTCTATCTAAGTGATTTATGTTTCATGTTAGTTCGCAAAGGACTCTAGTTAGTACGTGATTTATGGGTTGGAGCAAAATAATTGTCTGACACCTAGCTGAAGGTAGGTTTCCAATGCGTTAATAATACATTAGCTAATGATTCTTTCTTGGCATTGCCTATGCAAATTTCTATTATCATAGGAAAAAATACTCTTTATTTTAGATTGGAAGCAGCTTTAGCTGAGAACATGCTTTTTGTCAGATTTCTTGTTTAAATACTAACTGCCAGTTTCCTGACAAACTTTTAACCAGGGGTTCTCCTTTAGACTCAGCTGGTACTTGGTCATGGAAAAAGAGGGAGCACCACAGTTTTCTTTGCTAAAAACTGAGACAGAGCTCTGTGTGCTTCTCTTTAGCAAGTGTGGTGAAAGTCCATCACGGCTGGAAACTTCAAACACCGGTGATAACTGTTACTGCAGAATTGTTCATAAATTCATGGGGACATATAAAGTCAGATATAAAATATATACTGCCAAAATTTGTTCATTTTGCACAAGTAAAGATTTTATTTAAATAAATTACTTTCTGACAGAGGTAAACAGCAATACCTATTGTCTGTCCAAAATAGTACTAGATTTGATTGAATTTATGTTGAGTAGATTAGAAATTAACTTCTCTGCTTGAAACAATTTGTGACTTGATTACCTGATGAATCATTTCCCTTTCCAAATGATGGTTTCACAACAACAGGTAAGGGAAATAACCTTTTACAAAATATATAAGGCATTAGTTCATGGCAATGTATTCTTCAGAAGGAATCATACTATGTCTTTCCTGCCTCCTCCTTTCAGCTCCGTTGAGTTAGCACCTGTTGGATTTTTGAGAACATTTGCCTTCCTGATATTTCTGAAGAAAACAGGGTAAAGAATTTGGGGTGACTGCTTTGGGAAATCTTCCTTCATAAGTTGTGACTTTCACAGCAAATACAATGTACATATGCACAACGAAGAGTTTCACAATACTAGTTTTGCAGGGAAAGAAGACAGTTCAGCTGTGTTCCTGGGGTTCAGAGTGGCCTTGCTAGGTATTTGTGCCAGAAGCTCCCCATGCGACCCATATGTAAATGAACATTTGATCATTCTGTCTGGTGCTATTCAAAACAGCTGAAAATAAACACTAGATTGATCGTCTTATCAACTCAGACTGGCTAGTTTACACTCTGTAGAATGTAGAATGAAAATGTTTTGTATTTTACACAAATTTTGCTTACCACTTACTGCATTTTTATTGTAATCAAATAAATAATAATAATGCAATTCATATTTAAGTAATATTAAGGGAAAAAATAAAGTATTTTAAAGACAAATACAAGAACAAAAATAATCGGGGAAAATCTGTTGAAAAATATCTATACCATCAAAATAATTTTCCATACATGTCGTACGATAAAATAATATAATCAGGAAAAAATGGCTGATTAGCTTTGGAAATATATCATCTTCTTCAATTTCACTGGCAGGAAATTTTCCAATCAGTAGAGTTCTGACAACAAGACATGCATGTTATGGAGCTGACACAAGTTCTGCTGTATTGTCACCTCTTACTGCAGAGATTGAAAAACTAAAAAATGCCCAGGAATGCTGCATGTTCCGAAACTGCCTACCCTTTTGTACAATATACAACACAGTTGTGTTTGCTTGTTTGTTTTTTTAAATCATATCATTGTTTCTATCTCAATTTGAGGACACATGATTTTTCTCAGTTCCTACAAGTCAATTTTTGTGTAGCTGAGAGGTGGTGAGAAGGGGGTAGGGACTGCATGTGAAACCAGGTCTACAAATTTACAAAGGTTTCAGAGTTAATCTGCAAGAGAAATGTCTTTTTGTCAGTTAATTGAATGGGATTATGTACTGTTCTGGTTGGCAATTGAAAGGAAATGTTCCTCTCCTTTTTGATCCTTCAAGAGCTTTCTGTACTTTAAACAACTGCTAGTCTCATTTTGAACAAAGCCTATGTTTAATATGTTGTAAGGTATCTCTTGTAGTCATATAACAGTTTTCTCTCTAAAATTACAGAATATTCTGATTTGACATATCATTAAAACAGAAATTAAGGAAGAAGTTATATTCTGCCCAAAGTAGAAGTTCAAACTTAAAATATGCTTTTGTCATTTCACTAGAAATACATAGGGAGCCACAATTGTACATAGGCTAAGTATTTTTCTTTGTTCCTTTTTATTATAATATCTTTTATAAACAATTGCATAATTATATAGAAGCTTTTGCTCGGATAAAAATAATACAGAATCTTACTTCTATCAGATGTTCCAAAATTCATATATCAATTTGCTAGAAAACAAAAGGATAGGTAAACTTTCATCTGTTTCACCATTTACTAATTACTATGGCAAAAATTCAGAACAAATAAAAGAAAAAGGGTTATTCTGGGGAAAGAGAATTTTTGTGGCCTAGTATCATAATTTTCACACTTGTTAGACTTGGATGCAAAACCAACAGCAGCCAACAAAGATGCAAGAGTCTTTAGATCACAATATTAAGATTCTGCTGTTTTGAGTTTTTTTTTAAATTAGATTCTACATCTGGTTTAAGATTGGCTAGCAAAAATGCTTTCAGCATAGGTAAAATGTTTAGGAAATCACTAGTATCAAGATTACTCTTTTATCTTCCATTTCCCCTGTTAGTTCTAGAGAGTGAAGTTACAAAGCTTTTCCTTATAATTCCATCACCCAAGCAGTGTAATCAATTTTCTAGATTGTGTCTTTCTTATTTGCTGCAAGATTAATCACTAGATGTAAGTTCAGAAGAGTTTTACGGAGAAAGTTTAATTTGCAGAAGGTTGCATATGCAAAAATATCTAAGTTATAACAAACTTCATAATCCATTTGCTAAGAATATTGTCTATCCATTTCTAAAATCTGAAATAAATCTGACAACCTTTCAACTATAGAAATATGTTCCATCACCTCAGTCTGTAGCACACTGTATGCTGCAAATTCCTCATTCATAAAACTTCAGGGCAATGGTGCAGTAGAAAGTAGATGTCTAGGAAAAGAGCTTATGAACCTTTTATTAAACTTATCACAAAAATCGAACTTTTTTCCTGAAAGTGTTCATTAAGTACATTTTTACAGCACAATACTAATGCACTCGCTGGTCAGTCCCATACATTTCTAGTATTTCTTCCTCAAGCAATTGAGGCTCATTCTCATGTTTCCCTGTTTTGCATATAGCTAAAGCAAACACAAGTAACTCAGTTTTTCTCTTCTAAACATTATGCTCTTTTTGAGAAGTCATTCTTTTTGCTAGATCGACCTCAAGGAGCAGTAGAATTAATTAAAGACACTCATCACTGCGGAGGGCACAGAATGCCTGTGCGTGACACCTCAATTTTTCGGGTTTAGATGGACTTGTGCCTTTTTTTTTTTCACTTTTGCAGTTCAGACGCTTGTTTCATTGAGTTAGTTGTACTGACACCACACTTCAGTGTGTGGTGGTGGGTGCCCGCGGCTTCCTGCACACACCCGCCGAAGGAGGTCCCCTGGGGCCTCGTTTCCCACGGGGTCACCCGAGCTGCTGATGCCGCGGCCGCAGCCACCCGGCAGCCTGCAGAAAAGCGGGTAAAGCCGCCCAGGCCGAGGAGAGCACCCGGCCTCAGCTCTGCGCCATGCCCGGGGCCGGCCGTGGGGCTCCCCCCAATCCCGCCGG